>NW_026869109.1:332097-416795 GCF_020745735.1 Hemiscyllium ocellatum | reverse complement strand
GTGGGTCTGGAGTTACATGTAAGCCCGACCAGCTGAAGTAGGTAGATTTCCTTTCCTCCTTGCATGAGGGTGCGAGGTAGGACAATCGACAATGGTTGCATTGTTTCATTTTGATTCTTAATTGCTGATATTTTATTGAATTCAATTCCAACATTTGCCGTTGTGGGATTCGGATCCGGTGTCTGGGTCATTACCTGATTCCCTGGATTCATACTCAGAGATAATACAGCTGGATAATCGCCTCCTCAGTATCTCCAATCAACTCCAATGGCAACAGTGATGTTGTTGTTGGTGTGACTTTGCTTCATAAGGCAAATAAATGATTGGCAAAAAATGCCATCCATCTCATTTTGTATTTATGAGAAGGCGAGATGATGGGAAGTGCTCTTGGTGAAAAGGAGCTGGATGTCCTTGATCATGAGGCACTAACAGAATCCCTACGGAGCAGTCGGGTACTGGCAGGTGGGACTAGATTGGATTGGGAAATCTGCTCGGCATGGACGGGTTGGTCCGAAGAATCTGTTTCCATGTTGTGCATCTCTATGAGTCTATGACTCAGCAAGTAATCAGCACAATAATGAGTAGTATCGTTCATTACAAAATGATTAAAGTATAAGAGTGAAGACAACGTCCTGCAGTTGTGGAGTGTACTTGAGACAGTATTTTTTTCATTTATAATCAATGATCTCCTTGCTACAGAGAGACGGTGTAATGGCGTTTCACCAGACAATTCCCTGCAGTGATGGTACCATGAGGAGAGTGTGAAGGAAATGAGTGTTTAATCTGTAACGCTACAAAAAGAATAAAAACGTGATTGCATTAACACTGGAGTGTTATGAATCAACACTCATTATTTTCAAAATAAAAACACGTATAGCATTAGATATACCATGTTTTCCATGATATGTGTCTTCACATTTGGACAAATATATAGATAGAAAGGTTTAGAAGGATATGGACCAAGCGCAGGGAAATGGGGTTAACATAGATGGAAAGTTTGATCAGCATGAACCAGTTTGTGCTAATGGGCCTGTCTCTGTGCTATAGGATTCTATGACTCTATGATAATTTACACAGCTCTATGAAGCCCCCATGTTGGTTGCGAGAGAGAGCTCCAGGTTCTGAATAAACTCTCACGGTCTGGATGTACAGTTGGTGTGTGACCTTGCATTGAACGTCATGTTGTTCACAAATCTGTCATCAGCCACACTCTGACAGTATTAGCCATTCCCACCAGCTTCTGACCTCCATACAGAACACTAGCCTGTCTTCTCTGTCACAAACCAATCCTTCTTTTTTGCTAAAAGCTGTTCATTGGCTCAAGTAGACTCTGTCCTTTCAGAGCAGCAATAAAACAGGGCCAGGCTATGATCAGTCTGGTTTGGTACAGACATGAAAGGGATTTTCAGAGTCCTTTTATTTATATGTAAACAGATGAAACTACAGGCCAAAGTGGTCAAGCATTCGAAGTGACTTGTATAATGAACGGGGAGTGGTCAGCTCTTTTAGCTGAGCGAGCTGAGTTGAGTTGAGCTGAGCAGTTTTCAGTTGAGTCTTGAACTGGGAAGTTCAACTGGGAGTTGTGTGGAAACTCTCTCTCTTTTCTGCCATTTAGCTTCAACCTCGAAACATGCATTCCATTGTGACGTTATTTCAGGTGAGTTTGATTATTGGGACTATTGTGTGTATTTGGAATAGCATAATTATGTCTAGCTGGATAGGTTGAATTTTGTAGTGGATCTTTATTCTGTTCATTGTGTTTCATTGTGTAATTTTGTGAATAACGTTTTTCTCTGATTTAAAATCTAGAAGTCACCCTAGCTAAATCACTCCGCGTAATTTTCATTGGATAATTACCAAAACAAACTGCAAAGTTATGCTCTGGGCTGCTTGCTTAAGAATGTTTCGAGTGGTCTAGCCTCGTCCATAACAGACTGGGGGCTCATTGCTGGATTTTCAACAGCGTGTGGGAGGTGCTAGTGCCTTTAGTTCGGGTATTCGTTTGACTGGGTTGACAAAGCTTCGAATAGTAATGGCTATTCAGTCGCCAAACGTTTCCTAGGTGTGCATGCAGTGACTTTGGATATTTGACGAAAAGTGAATAAGACCAATTTGCCAGAATTAGCAGAGAAGCTGGAATTGGGACTGACTGATTCTGTGAGAAAAGGAGAGGTAATTACAGCAGTAGCTCGTCAATTAAACTTGCTGGAGAAACCATCAGAATCTGTACAGATGGGAAGAATTCAGTTGCAAATGGAACATCTTGAGTTAGCGGCGAGACGTAAGGAAAGGGCAGCATAAATGAAACATTTGACTTTCAATAAAATGCAGAAGAAGGGGAAAAGAGAGAGCATCAGAACAGAGAGGAAAAAGAAAGAATGGCAAAAGAGAAAGCAGCAGCGGAGAGAGAAAGAGAGAGCTTTTGAATAGCAAAAACTGACACTTAAAAAGGGAAGTCAATGTTAAACACTGGAGATAAGGACTGAGGGTGGGCTTAGTAAGGAAGAGAGTGCGGATGAGCAACCCCTGGTAGTCAGAAGCCGAGTGAAAATTTGTTTGTGTATGTTCAAGCATTGCCTCAACTTGATGAGAAGAATATGATGACCTTTTCGTCTCATTTGAAAAGTTGGCTCAACAAATACAGTGGCCAGAGGCAATGTGGGTTTTGTTGATCCAAACGAAACTTGTAGGTAGGACTGGTGAGGTATTCACATCCCTTTCAAAGGAGGTATCTGGGGAGTCTGAAGAGATTAAAAAAAAACATTAAATCAACATAGGCAATCTTTCAGCAATCGAAAGAGGACCCTGGTCAAACCTACACTGAGTTTGTAGGAATAGACTAATTTCGACAGTTGGATAAGAGCTTTAAAATTCAGGCAAAGCTATAATGCTCCTAGAGATGTTAGTATTGGAGGAATTCAAAAATTCACTACCTGAAGTTCATAGAACATAGAACATAGAAACAGACAGCGCAGTACAGGCCCTTCGGCCCTCGATGTTGCGCCGACCAAATCCTACCTAACCTACACTAGCCCAAAAACTTCCATATGCCTATCCAATGCCTGCTTAAATGACCATAAAGAGGAGAGTTCACCACTGCTACTGGCAGGCATTCCATGAACTCACAAACCGCTGCGTAAAGAATCTAGTAGTGCAAAGTAGTGCAAACTCAGGTGGAAGAGCAGAGAGTGCAAACAGCAAGGTTAGCTGCTGAAATGGCTGATGATTATGAACTGGTCCATAAACTTGATTTGCTTTCCAGAACCAGTTCTGGTCTCTGAGGGTCAGAAATTGGAGCAAAGAGATATCCTCACGTACAAAGGGAAATGTAGATCACAGTGTAGAATGTAAGGATAATTGACCACGGTAATTAAAAAAACCCTTGAGCGGGACAAAGAAGTTTAAATACTATGGTGTTTTCATTGTAATAAAGTGGGCCACATAAATTCACAGTGTTGGTGAGCTGGGAGAAATCCAGCTGTAGGATAACAAGACAAGTCTGGAAGTTTCGTTGAATTAGTAACAAAAAGCATAGGGGGAGTTAGGCAACTGCCTCAGAGTGTACAAGATGATCAGTGGACATGCTAATTCTGCGTAAAAAAAATCTACATGGAAGGGTAAAGTTTATTCACGTAGGCCAGGAGTAATTGGTAAGGAGGTTCCAATATTAATTGAAACAGGATATTTTCAGTCTGTAATGCTGAGGGGTGAGGCTTTATGAACTCTTGAGAGACTATTGCCAGAAAATGTGCTGGGAACAGGAATTCATAGTGAGGCAAAAAGTGCTCAGTTATGTAAAGTGAGGCGATGGAGTCCAGAGAAGATCGGAGAATGTGTGGTAGGAGTACTGGACCCCTCACTCTCAGCTCCAGGAATAAACATTGTCCTTGCAAATATTATAGCTGATTCACTGGTAGGTGTTCTGCCTACTCTAGTTGAAAAGCCAGTGGAGATGCAGGCAACTGAAGACCTGGAGAATGTTTATCCAGGAATTTTCCCTGATTACGTCATCAGAAGATCACAAATGCACAGGTTGAAGCAGGATAAAGGCAGAGATAATGAAGCTGACATAGAGTTATCCGAAAGTTTCTTTTTGACCAGATAAGTGTAACAGAAGGAGCAAGTATGAAAACATGGAAGTATTTTAGCTCTGCTAAGGTGATTGAATTACAGCAGAAAAAAGAGGAGTTACAAAAGTTATATCAAAAAACATTTAGCAAGAAAGAGAATGAATGCATTCCTGTGTGTTATTACTTAACAAATTATGTCTTAATGTGGATATGGAGATCAGCGCATATTGAAGCAGATCAGGCGTGGACAGAAATTCTTCAAATTGTTTTTTCCTGTTGGGTATAGAAAGGAGGCGTTGCGAGTGGCACATGAGCTACCACTTGGAGATCATTTCGGGTTAGGACATTACAGGCTGGAATACAAAGATATTTTCACGGGCCTGGACTACACAAAGATGTAGTTGAATTTTGCCAGATGTCTCAAACATGTCACACAGACAGTAATAAACCTGCAACTTTAATACCTATTCCAACATTGAGGAACCTTTCGCAAGAGTCTTGATAGATTGTGTAGGCCTCTACCTCAAACAAAAAGTGGAAAAAAGTATTTATTAACAATAATGAATGTGTCGACTAGATTTCCGGGGGCAGACCCATTATGCAGCATCACAGCTAAAGAGTTGTAGAAAAATGCTTATTTTTTTTACTGGGTACGGACTACCAATAGAGATGCAGACAGATCAAACCTCACATCCGAACTATTCAAGGAGATGATGGATAACTTGGGAATAAAGCAATTCAAATTTACTGCGTACTATTTGGAATCATAGGGAGCAGGAGAGAGATGGCATCAAACACTGAAGGCCATGTTGAGGTTTTATGGTCAGGATTATCCAGATGATTGCGATAAGGAAATTTCTTTTGAACTGTTTGTGATCACAGATGCACAGAATGAATCGACCAAATTCAGTCTATTTAAATTAATTTGTGGGCATAAAGTAAAAGGACCATTAACATTGGTTAAGGAAATGTTAATAAGTCAGAATTCAGAGACCATCCAGTTGGATGATGTGTCAAATTTTAGGGAACGATTAAACAGAGCTGGAGAGTTGGGTAGACAACATTCAGAAGTATTGCAGCATACAAAGAAACATGGAGTCGATCAGAAATCTTAAATTGGCAATTTTGCAATTGGGAGTAAAGTATTAGTGTTACTTCCAGTAACAGTTGAACCTTGAAAAAGCAAGTTTTGGCGTACCTTATCAAATTGGAAAGAAATTGAATGAGGTGAACTATTTGATACGGACTCCAGACAGGATGAGATGTCACGGAGTGTGTCATGCGAATATTCTCAAAAGGTATTTTGACAGGAAGGAAAGCAAGAGGAAAGGTGTTAATGATTACAGCACAGAAGGAAGAACCAATTTCAGAGGATTCTGAATGGGACATTCCTCAAATCAAATTGGAGAATGAGGAAGTTGTCAAAAATTGGGATAAATTATTGAGTTACCTTACACAAGAAAAGAAACGTGACCTGAAAGAGTTTTTGCTATCTTGTGGAGAGATATGTGGCAATAAACCCGGAAGTATGCACATAATTGTACATGATGTAGACACAGGAGACGCTGTTCTGATTAAGCAACATCCTTATGGGCATGACTCTCCAAAATTGGCACAGGTTCAGAAGGAGATAGAGCGCACACTCCAATACGTCATAATCGAAGTGAGTTACAGTGACTGGAGTTCACATATAGTCATGGTACCAAAGCCAGATGGTACCCAACGGTCGTGTGTGGACTATCACAAAGTCAATGCCGTTACAAAGACTGATGCAGATCCAATTCCATGTTTGGAGAACTGTGTCAAAAAAAGTGCGAGAAGCTACTTACATTTCTAAGTTGGATTTTCTCAGAGGCTACTGGCACGGAACTCTGTCAGAGAAAGCAAAGGCAATTTCGGCTATTACAACACCAAATGGACTATATCAGTTCAAATTATGGCATTTTGTATGAAAAACGACCCAGCCACATTTCAGAGTCTGATAATAAGGTCATTGCCTGAGTACCCAACTGTGTGGTCTACGTTGATGACCAGCTGGTTTTTAGTCACTCATGAAGGAACATTTACAGCTTTTATCGGACTTGTGCGATCAACTTCAGAGGCAGGCTTGGTGGTAAACTTAGCTAAAAGTGAATTTGAGAAAGCCCAAGTCACGTCCCTGGGTCACCTTATTGGACATGGACAAATGGCCCCATGAGATATGAAAACGAAAGTAGTTGGGGAATGTTTCACACCGTCGACAAAAAGAAATATGCAGTACTACGGTTCATGGGATTGACTAGATTTTACCGAAAGTTTGTGCCAAACTTTAAGCCGTGCAGCAGCTCCACTCAGCAAATTGTCAAGAGCAAGAACTCTCAGTGGACAGAGGACTTTCAAAAGGCATTTTACAGCCTAAAGACTGTGTTAACACTGCTCCCAGAATGAGCTACATTAGATTACACGAAGCCTTTCAAGGTGGCTATCGTTGCCAGTGATGTGGGTATTGGTCCGGTGTTCCTGCAGGAGGATGATGGGGGAATAGAAAGACCCATCAGGTATTTTTTCTGCGAAGTCGAACGTTCATCAAAAGAAATGTTCAACGGTGGAGAAAAAGACTTTAAAGTTAGTGTTGGCATTACACCATAACTGTGTTTATATTGCCAGCAATGCATCTGAGACAATTGTCTACACTGATCACAACACATTTGTGGGAAAAACTAAGGACAAAAATGCCAGATTGTTTAGATGGAGCTTCTTGGTGCGGTCATTCAATCTGACAATTGTGCATGTGGAAGGTCGCGAAACCGTGAAAGCTGATGAGTTATTGAGACTCGAATGAAATACAGAGGTGACAGAGGTGTTCGGTGGTGGGTGTACCGCGGCCTGAATTTGAAAGGTTTGATGCATGTTTGAATGTTTACAGTTAGCATAGTGTATCTGTCTGTTTTGAGACTACTGACTGGGTTTGAAGGGTTAAAAATTCAGCCGTCTTTGAGCATTGATGGTTCTTTTTAGTGGGTGGAGACATGTCACAAAGCAAGTCCCTTATTTGTCAAAAAGCTGTTCCTTGGCTCAACGATACTCTATCCTTGGTTTCTTTCGCAGGGACAATAAAACTGGGCCAAGCTCCTATCAGTCTGGTTTGGTAGAGAGATGAAAAGGATTTTTAGAGGCCTATTGTTTATACGGAAACAGATGAGACTTCAAGCCAAAGTGATCATGCTTTATAAGTGACCAGTATAATAAACGGAGAGTGGTGAGTTATTTTAGCTGAACTAGCTGAGCTGAATTGAGCTGGGAAGTTGAGTTTTGAACTGGGAAGTTCATCTGGGAGCTGTGTGGAAACTCTCTCTCTTTTCTGACCTTCAATTTCAACCCGGAAGTATATGTTCCGTTTGTACTCGTTTCAATTGGGAGTTTGCTTATTGGGACAGTTGTGTATGCTCGGAACAGCATAATTAAGTCTAGTTGAATAGGTTGAATTCTGTCGTGATTCTTTATTCTGTTCTTTGTGTTTCATTCTGTAATTTTATGAATAAAGTTGTTGTCTGTTTTAAAATGTAGCAGTCATCCTTGCTAAATTACTCCTATTTCAATTCTCTTTCCCAGTCCCTTTCCAATATGGCCATCCTTGGCCTCGTCCATTGCCACAATGAACCAAACCATGATTTGGAAGAACAAGACCTCATCTGTCTCCTGTGTAGCCTACATCCCGGGGACTCAACATTGAATTCTCCAATTGCAAATAACTTCCCTTCCAATTCCCCGACTCCCTTCCCAGAACCTCCCCTCCCTTCCATTCCTCTGAGCAAGCTTTTGTCCAGCTACCTAGCAACTGGACTCAGCCATCCCATCACCAACCCGCTGATACCCTTGATCTGCGTTCACTTATCCCCCAACTCGTCACTCTGCCTCCTCCTCCCTCACCCGCCACTTTATCTGTAGACTCACTTACTCCCATCCACAGTCCTGACGAATGGTTATATCCAAGGCGTTCACTTCTCAACGTCTTGATGCTGCCTTGCTTATTTTGTTCTTCCAGCTTCCTGCGTGTGTATTTTGGATTCCAACATCTACTGTTTTTTTTAAATTGTCTTCTTGTGTAATAGGCAGGAGTGAGTGAACGCATTGCGCCTCTTGTTATCCAACAGATCAGATGGGTGGAATGGCTTTCTTATATTACTGTGAAACCAGCTAGAGTTGCTGAAGGAGTTCCTCTTTCTTTTAACCATGGAAATGTTTAGTGCCCAGCAGTGCTTTTGATCAATGTTACCTTTACATTAGCAGCACAAGCTTGAATGTTGTCCAGATTTGATACCTGAGTACTTAGGAGGTGACTCATTGTTCTGAACATTGTATAATCTTCACAGAACATCCCCACCTCTGATCGTATGACAGAGGGAAAGACATTGATGACGCAGCTGAAGATGTTTATGCCGAAGAGGCTACCCTGAGGATTGTGCACAGGGATATCCAGGGACTGGGAGGATTGATGTCCACCAGCCCCATTGTGTTCTGAATGATTCAAGCAGTGGGGAGTTTACAACCGATTCCCATCAAGTTAAATTTTGTTCAGTCTCCTTGACATCTCGCTCAATCAAATACTGCCATGATATCAGGGCCAGTCACTTTACGCTGTGTTCAGATCTTCTATCCATTTCAATAGGCCAAGGTATATGTGTGGGGAGTGTTTCCTTCTCTCAGGGGGTAGTGACGGTTTGGATCAGACAGTTGGGGAGGCCAAATCACTGAAATGTTTGGGGGGTGTGAGTGGGTGTCAGTGGACTTTGACCCGTCAGAGAGTAGAGGGCGACAAAGAATTGGGCATAAAAGAGAAATTGTGGCCGAGTGAAGATCAGCCCTGACTTATTGAATGGAAGGGAAGGTCTGATGGACTATGTAGCCTGGTTTTATTCCAGTATACTCCATAGTCCAGTCACTTTGTAGCCTCTTCTATTCCTGTGTTACTGATTTCAAGTAACTGAATAGACTGATTCTGTTGCTGTGTAACTGGATACTGGTGCTGCATGAACTGGTTACAGTTTTATAGGCCCGAGGGGTTTATTGGCCTCCTCCTGTAATTATATATCAGGCTCCAGGGGTTGAAAGGCCTCATTCTCTTCTGGGGTAATTGAAATCTATATTGACTAAATCTTGGAGAAAGTGAGCTCTGCAGATCCTGGAGATTAGTGTCGAAAAGTGTGGCACTGGAAAAACACGGTGGGTCAGGCAGCATCACAGCTACGGGACAATCGACGTATTGGACTTTCCTGATAAAGGGCTTATGTCCGAAACATAGATTCTCTTGCCCTTCGAATGCTGCCTGACCTGCTGTGCTTTTCCAACATCACATGTTTCGACGTCTACTGCCCTACCCAAGTCAATCTTCCTGGTCACTTCATCCAATTACATTAAGAAAATTGTCAAGCACAAACGTTCTCGCACAAAGCCACACTTACTATTCCTAATCAAAGCCTGTCTTTCTAATTGCATTAACATCTTATCCCTCAGAACCTTCTCAAGTAATTTACCTACCACGGATGTTAAACCTTCTGATCTGTAGTTCCAAGACTTTTTTTGTGCAGTTTTCCTTGAATAAGGGCATGGCATTTGCTACCCTCCAGTCTTCCGGGACATCCACTGTGGTCAGTAATGATCAACATTATAGTCCAGGGTCGCCGAAAATTCTTCTGGAGCCACTTGAGGTGTTCTTGGATATATCGGGAAAGGACCATGAGATTTATCCACTTTCAAACATTCTAGTATGTCCAAATCTATTCTACTATGACATGGATTGTCCCTAAGATATCACGACTAACTTCCTCAAGTTCTGAAGTCATCATTTCTTTCTCCACGGTAAACATAGAGTAGAAATATTCGTTGAGGATTTCACCCATCTCTTATAGTTCCACACATACTTGTCCAGATTGGTCTTAGATGGGTCCTATTTTCTCTCCAGTTATTGCTTTTTCTTTAATATATTTAAGTACCTTTTTGGATTCATCCTAATCTTCTCAGCCAAGGCTCTTTCTTGCCCCCTTTTCACCCGACTGATTTCTTTCTTCAGTGAACTCCTGTATCTCTTATATATCTCCAGGGATTCCCTTGATCCCAGCTGCCTGTACCTGAGCCACGCCCGAAGTTCGAACATGAACCTGAGGACCAATTTTGTCCCTCTCCATAACTATATGAAAACTAATAGAACTATGGTTACTGGTCCCAAAGTGCTCCTCCACTATTAATTCAGTCACTTGTCCAGCCCTATTTCCTAAGAAAAGTTCGAGTTTTACCCCTTCCCGAGTAGGACACTCTATATACTTCTTGAGGAAACTTTCCTGATGCATTTAACTGATTCTATCTCATCAAATCCCTTAATGCTCTGACCGTTCAAGTCTGTATTAGAAAAATTAAAATCCCCTAGTATGATAACCCTATTGCTCCTGCAGGTCTCCCCTCTCTCCCTGCATATTTGTTACTCCCATTCCTGTTGACTCTTTGGGGGCCTATAATACAACCCCAACACCTCACCATTCCATTCCTATTTCTTAACTCCACCCACAAAGCCTCATTGGGTGATCCATCAGTTATTTTATCTCTGATTACTGATGTGGTTCTCCTCTTAATCAGAAATGTAACTCCCCGTCCCCTCCTTCCACCTTCTCTGTTCTCACCTAAAGCACCTGTTCCCTAGCACATTAAGCTGTCAGTCCTTTCCATCACTTAGCCATATTTCTGTCATGGCTACAATATCCCAGTCCCATCTAGTTATCCACACCTGAAGTTCATCGGCCTTACCTGTCAGCCCTCGTGCATTGAAACAGATGCAACTTAATCCAAAATGCATTACTTTCTCTCTGCCGTTTTCCAGCCTAACCTTACTATTTCTGATTACTGTATCTCCTTCCACTTGCTTCCCTGCTCTTGAGGATATGACCACTTGCCAATCTAGTTTAAACCCTCCCTTGTAACCCGAGAAAAACTGGCCGCCAAGATATTGGAATCCCCTCCAGTGCAAGTCTCTGACGTTAATCTCCCTCTCAGGAGATTATCACTGTCAAGGTATTTTTAAAGAATGACTCTCCTAGCTCTCTGTAATTACACTGCAGGACCTCATCCCTATTTCTACGGATATCATTTGTGCCAACGTGCATAATGATTTCTTCTGCTCACCCTCCCCCTTGAGAATGTTCTGCAGCCACTTGGAGACATCCTGGACCCTAGCACCTAGGAGGTAACGCACCACCTTGGATTCCCGTTTGCAACCACAGAATCTCTGATCTGTCCCATTAACAATCGACCCTCTTAACTTTAACGCCCTGTTTACCTTTACCATTTCCCGCTGTGCCCAAGAGCCAGTGGTCCTACCACCAACCTGGCAACTGCTGTTTTCCCCTGAACGGATATCGCCCCCAAAAATCCAAAATGGTGTACTAGTTTCCAAGGGTAATAACCACAAGGCATTCCTGCAATCCCTGCCTACTCCCTTTGCCATTCATGGTGGTCGCCCATCTACTCTCTGACTGGAACATGACAGGAAGCAAGGAACGCCTGTTGGATTAAATTGTGTTTATTTAAATACAACAGGACTGACAGGTAAGGCTAATGAACTCAGGACGATGAACGTTGGACTGGAATATTACAGTCATTAAAGAAACATAAATAGGGGCGTGCCTATGAATTTGTCAGTATCTCGGATGACACTCAATGCATCCTAGATTAGATTACCTACAGAGTGTAAACAGACCCTTCGGTCTAACAAGTCTGCACCGACCCACCGAAGAGCAGCCCACCCAGACCCACTCCCCTACACGCAACACTATGGGTAAATAAGCATGACCAATTCACCTAACCTACACATCTTCGGACTGTGGGAGGAAACCGCAGCACCCAGAAACCAATGCAGACACGGGGAGAATGTGCAAACTCCACACAGACAGTTGCCCGAGGCAGGATTTGAACCCTGGTCACTGGTGCTCTGAGGTAGCTGTGCTAACCCATGATCCACCTTGCCGCCCAGCGTCGCTCCCTAACACGGTCTCCCAGGAGCTGAAGCTGGGACAGTGCCCACACGTGTAGCCATCAGGGACGGTGGAATTCTCCCTGAGCTACCACATCTCACTAGATGGAGCGTGCAACTGTCCTAAATGCCATCTGGACTGCTGTAACAATAAATTTAAAAGGACTTTATTTGAGTTTCCCTGTACATTTTGCTGAGCTGAGCTGTCCGAAGCCTCTCATGTCAAAGCCTTCCTGCTTACTCTGCTACAACGGCATGTCTCCCTACCCCTCCACATTTAATCTTGGTCAGGGAAGGAAGTAGACACCACAGTGATGTAGTGTTTAGGCCTTCAGCACTCCTTGACACCTGGTCCCAGTCTACCTGCTCCCCAGTGCAGGTCTGCTTTTGGCCTTGGAGGATGTCTTGCTGAGGTCGTTCTTCTAGTAGTGGTGATTGTGTCGATGCAATCCTAACCCTAACAGACAATTCATATTATTGCAGTCCTCTCGTACTTTCTGTCTATTTGTATTGCGTTTATGAAGTCCTTGAATCCCTCGATTGCATTCCAAACTGTGTCTCACTCCATAGTGAGAGAGGTTGATGTTTTTGTGAATACAGGGTTATTGGAAAAGAACACCATTAGACGTAGGGGCAACAATATATCTATCCTCTCACTGAGTCTGCTTTTCCTTCGATTAGGTTACATTTATTTTGTTAATCCCCCATTCCACTTTCCTGTGATTTCCCCGCAACGCTTGTATAAAAATCTGTCTGTCTCAGCCTTGAAGATATTTAATGATCCAGCCTCAACAGTCCTCCGAATTTTCTACAATTGTTTCCCTCTCACTGATGTGAGACTTGGTGGTCTTTAATCTGGTGATTTACCCACTCCATCTTGCATAAAATTCCAATTCTTCCTCAGCTCCTGTGTCAATTTGCTCAAGGGTCAAACGGTCACTCTCCCTGAATCCAAGAACTGCTTCTCCAAACTGAAGACTCTTTTGTAGGGTCTGTTTAACATATTCTCTGACTCTGTGAACAGGCTGTGCCCTTAGTCTCTAATACTCCCATTCTTTCCCACGTTATCCTCTTCCCCTTAACAAACCAAAACAAAATGACTGTGGATTCTTGCTAATCTTACCCGTTAATGTTTTATCACCCCTCCTTCTGCTCTTTCACTGATTGTTTAAGTTTAGCCCTCCACTTGCTATATTCTTGTAGGACCTTCATTGACCTGCTCACTTGGTACCAGATTTAAGCTTCTCTTTCCCTTTACATCCTGTTCAGAATTTGTGTTGACATCTGAGGTTCACTGGGTTTGTGTTCCTAAATTTTATCTTCGGTGTAACATGCTGGGCCGACACTGTCATCAATGCAATTTTAATCAAATGATTCCCCCAACCCCCGCCCCACCTTGCTCTGCTCCAGTTTCACCCAGAAGCAACTGCACTTTGGCCAGACACTGTTATTTGTTTCCATAAAATCTGTCTCCGCAATGCAAAAAGCTCTTATTTTTCTAACATTTTTTGGGTCTTTTCCTTTGCAAAGTCAAAATGTGCGATATCACGGTCACTGGTCCGATAATGTTCTCCCACTTCTGCCTGGAACAGTTGACTGTCTTCGTTCCCCACAGTGCGGCCCAGCGTTGCACTGCCCATTGTTCTATCTGCTCTGTGTTGATATAAGAAGCTCTCTGGAATGAATTTCAAAACTCCTGCCCGTCTTAAAAAATTATCACTGACCGAATGAATGTTTGGAATTGAAATGCTTGAATATAACTATCCTATTATTGTTTTACACACCTCAATAACTTGGTTATATACCTGCTCCCGTACTTTCCTTTATCTGGGTGTCTATAATATATCCCTAGCAGTGTTTCTGTCATATGTTTGATCCTGATCTCTAACCACCAACCTCTTTCGAAGATCCTTTCAAGATATCGCCCCTTCTTAAGCCAGTAACTAACTCCATAATTAATAAGGCAACACCACGTCCTTTTACCCTCTCTTCTGTCCTGAATCTTGTTCTGGTACCACAGAATATTGAGTTGTTAGCCCCGACCTCCCTCAAACACATCCCTGTAATGGCAAAACTGTCACACTTCCACACGTCCATCGTTTCCTTATCATATCTGTCTGTCTGATAATATTACCAGGAGCAAGGTAAAGCACATCCAACTTGGAATATATCACCTGGAATATCTGTACCTCGGAGTTCTTCAGTCATTCACTGTTCGTTATCAACCTGTCCAATTCATGAACCAAAACTGTAACTCTGGGACTGAATGAATATTTGTTGAATTTGAAATTCGTTTTTAGTAAATGTGTTCATCAAATGCAACTTTCCAGAACTGAACAGTCAGCTCCAGATAGAACGAGTTTCTGCTGATTAGTTCCCTGCTCAGTGCGCAGAGGGGACAGCCCTCAGTGATGGAGAAAGTGAGGACTGGTGATCAGGGTCGAAAAATGTGGCACTGGAAAAGCACAGGCAGTCAGGCTGCATCTGAGGAGCAGCAGAGTCAAAGCTTCCCACGTTTTCTATTCCATAATACACAGGATATTGGGAACCATACTTGCTCAGGAAGGCAGCACTATACAGAGCCCTGAAATGGAAAGCATTCAATTATTTTGTTGGTCAGGGAGTAAAAAGTTGAGGTGAAATACAGACTGTTTGAAGTACAAACATAAGGATAGATAAATCCCTCGGCCGGACGGGAAACACTCTAGGTTACTACAGGAAGAGAGGGAAGAGATTTCTGTGCCTTTGTCGATGGTCTTTGTGCCTTCACTCGCCATTGGAGTCGTGTCAGTTGATTGGAGGATGGCAAATGTAATCCCTTGTTCAGGCAAAGAAACAGGGATTTTCCTGAGAATGACAGACCAGTCAGTCTTACATCAGTATTGGGCAAACTATTGGAGAGGATTCTGGGAAAACAAGGTTTGATTAGAAATAGTCAGCATGGATTTATGAGAGGCAGGCCATACCTCACAACCCTTATTGGATTATTTGAGGATGGTATTAAACACACTGAAGAAAGTAGAGCAGTGAATGCGGAGTGCATGGATTTTAACAAGATGTTTGATAAACTTCCTCGTGGTAGTTTCATTCAGAATGTAAGGAGGCATGGTATAGAGGGAGACCTATCTGTCTGGATACAGAATTGGCTAACACATAGAATGCAGAGGGTGGTGGTAAATGGAATGTATTCAGTGTGATCCGTAAGGATCAGTTCTGGGACCTCTGCTGTTTGTGATTTTGATAAATGACGAGGATGACGAAGTGGAAGGGTAGGTTCGTAAGTTTGATGATGTAACACAGGTTGGTGGAACTGTGGATGGAGTGGACGGCTGTTGTAGTTTGCAACAGGAACATTGACAGGATGCAGTACCCAGCTGCGAAGTGGCAGCTGGTGTTCAATATGGAAAGTGGGATAAGATTCATTTTGGAAAATCGAATTTGAACGCAGAATACAGGTTTAAAGGCAGGATTCTTCCATTGTGGAGGAACAGGGGAATCTAATGGTCCATGATGTAGCTCCCACAAAGTTGCTACCCAAGTTAATAAGGTTGTTAAGGATGTGCTTGATGTGTTCATTAGCCGAGGGAGTGAGTTTAACAGCTGTGAGGTTATGCTGCTACTCTATGGAGCCCTGGTGAGACCAACTTAGAATATTGTGATCAGTTCTGGTTGCCTCGTTATAGGAAAGATGTGGAAACTTTGGTGAGGGTGCTGAGGAGATTTATCAAGATGCTGCCAGGACTGGAGGGCGTGTCTTACAAAGAAAATTTGAGGGAGGTAGGGTGTTTTCCTCATTGGAACGAAGAAGAATGGAAAGTGACTTGACAGGGGTGTTCAAGATGATGAGAGACATCGATAGAGTGGATAGCCATTTATTTCTGCTAGGGTTGAAATGACTCTCGACGGGGTATGATTTTAAGGTAATTGAAGGAAGGTTTAGGGGTGATGTCAGTGGTAGGTTCTTTCACAGAGGGGTGGGTGTGTACAATCAACAGCCAACAGTTGTAGTAATGTCAACTATATTAGGGATATATAATTGGATACGCACATGAATGATAGTATAATGAAAGGTAGGTAGGTTAGTTTGATCTTAGAGTAGGCTCAAAGGCCGAAGGGCCTGCACAGTTCTGCACTGTTCTGCACTGTTCTGTGTTTCCAGTTTCACCCAGCTTGTGGATTGTCATCATTTGTTGAATTTGTGAGGGAGTGATGTGTGTGAGATCAGGAAGCTTTGGAGGGGTGTAAGGCCACACCTCCAGTTATGGTGTGCATTGTTACAGTCACCTGATATATGTGTGGTTACTTAAACCAGACAGAATCCGTCAAGTTCAGTTATTAATGTGATTTTTGGATTGCTGTTTGCTACTGGTTACTTCACATACATTCTACTATGTGATCTGTGTAGTACTCTCTGACCATTCACAGAGATGTACACATTTATTTTGATACTGGAGAATGTGAAGGTGCCATTTATTGGATATGGATTTAGAGGTTTCTTTGTGAGGCACAAGATACTGCAATAGTTTGTCAACTTATTAACGTCTTCACCCGGGTTGCAGGTGTATGGAATCTTGGAGGCAGGTCAGATTTCATCACCATAGGTAACTTGTATGGTGTGATTCTGGCTCTCCATGTCAACACGTCTGCTCTCTGGGCCAGGCTCTGGCTGAAGATGAATTTTAAAACTTGATTGCTGGTCATCCATTAGTATTTAACCTGGACAACGTTTCTACCTATATTGTGACCAATGATAGTCTGTTGGCGGGTTCTCCCCCTGCCCAAGGTGGATTCCAAATTATTTGTTTTGAAGTAATGTTTGACTGACTGCCCCGAACCAGGTTGGAAACTCAATGTACAGATTTTGGAAAATACAACTGAGTCTCTGTGTATCTCAGGCAGCTGTGAGGTCCAATAACAATGTAAATGATTTCAGATCTATTGGAAGCAATT
This sequence comes from Hemiscyllium ocellatum, assembly GCF_020745735.1. Taxonomy (NCBI): domain Eukaryota; kingdom Metazoa; phylum Chordata; class Chondrichthyes; order Orectolobiformes; family Hemiscylliidae; genus Hemiscyllium; species Hemiscyllium ocellatum. The sequence goes on along the minus strand of NW_026869109.1, from coordinate 399,776 downwards.
TTCAGCGTAGCTCATTGCAAGGTGGTGAGTTTACTGAGCCGAACAATAGTCGGATGTTTGCTATATTCCATGAATTGGGCAAAAATAAGATGTGTACGATAATCATTCAACTGAACTATAATCACTTCAATCAATTCTGTTCATTCTATATTTATGGCACTAAAATGTAAACTCCTGTCAAGATTTTCTAAGACAGAAATAAAGTATGTACATTTTATTTTATCGAAGAAAGAACATAACTCTTGTGGTGATCAAAATTAGATATTCAATGTCAGGATTCAAAGCAATGTTTTGCCACTCCAATATTTTTAAAGTAGTTGGCTTCTGAAGGATTACATGTTCAGAGTGAGCAAACGACTGAACATACAAATAGAATTAGCGTTCTTATACATTTATATATAAACACTCAGTTTAATTTCTCATTGAAATGAACAATCTTCAGCTATTTGCCAGCAATTTAAAAATTGCAATAATCCAACATGGACTGTGAACATTAAACTAAATAAATTATTTGTGTTATCAAATTTTAGTGAGTAATAATTTGAAAACTTCCAATTTTTAGAATGAATGATGTTTAATACGAAACATGGAGAGTGCAAAAAAAAAGCAACGAACATAATATTGTGTCAGTAAAAAGTCAGAGCTTTCCAAAGAGTTTTGTGACAAAGCAATGATATATTTGCTTTAGTCATGGGAATACAACATGTAAAATATTCATGATCTGAGTAATAATTAGACTTCATAATGAAGCTGACCTTGCAATACTTGCATTTTAAATGCTTATGCTGCACCAAATAATCAGATATTTGCAAGCATTTACACAGTGAAATAATTGGATACTGACTTTTATTCACAGCTGACACATGATAGAGTACAAAACTTTAAAGTACAGGAGGAAGCCATTGGCCAATATGTATGCATCAGTTCCAAAAATATCTCCCAAGCACCTCCCACTTGCCAGCCCTCCCTCTGTTTCCCGTTAAATTCATAATTTCCAAATATATATCCAGTTCTCTTTTGAATCTTCATCCACAACTTTCCCAGCCGGTCAATTCCAATTCGTAACAACTCTCTAAATAAAGACGTTTTTCCTTATTTCACTTCTAGCTCTTTTACTGACAACCTTGAAATTAGAATTCCTTGATGCTATAATGCCTACTAACAGAGTATTCTTTGTCTACTCTGCTACTTTTTTCATACTTTTGAGCACCGCAATAAATTCACATCTTTGTCGGTTCTGCTCCAGGAACAATAAGCCTTGCAAGAACTTTAACAAACACTACAACAGAAAAACAATCAGAAAACTAGTCTCCAGGATATATGAACATTAACTAGCTACAAAACACATGATCCCGATACGAATGTCTTACTTACTGATGAGGAAGTACGCCACTTTGACTAGGTCTGCATATCCATCCGAGGACAGGCCAAACAGAGACAAGCATAAGAATTCCTGGAAACATGGCATTCCAACCGGAACTCCATCAACAAACACGTCAATTTTGACTCCATCTACCATCCTCTGAGAAAAAGGGCAGGAAATGACATCATCGACGCCGGAAATTACATTACCAACTCAAGGAAACCGAAACATTTAAATTGGAAGTGGGAGATAACACCAGCACTTCCCTGGAGGCTCACTTACTGAGTAAAGTAAATGGAACAAACTAGGAACTGCCATTAGCTATTGCTTCGGAATATATCTGAGTGTTCGTGACTGCCACCACATAGAAACATTGAATGAAACTGAGAGCCTGCATCACCAAGTGCATATCCAAAGGCTTTTTTTAAAGTTTGTGAGATTACCTGATCAATCACCCGCCTAGGAAATGCATTCCATACACATGTCATGAGGGGCAGAAATGCGGCTCAGTGGTTAGCACGCCTGCCTTAGAGCGCTGGGGACCCAGGTTCGATTCCAGCTTTGGGTGACTGCCTGTATGGATTTTGCACGTTTCCCCATATCAGCGTGGGTTTCCTGTAGGTACTCCGATTTCCTCCCACAATTCAAAGCTGTGCAGGATAAGTAAATTGGCCGTGCTGAATTGCCCAAAGTGTTCAGAGACATGTAGGTTAGGTACATTAGTCGGGGGTAAATATAGGAGGAATGTGTTTGGGTGGGTTACTCTTTGGAGGGTCAGTGTGGACCTTTTGGGCCGAAGGGCCTATTTTCACACATAGGAACTTTATATTCTATGTCTGTGCCACCCTCTCAGTTCAATACAGACTCCAGAAATCCCCTCTCAATCCCCTGCCTTTCACTTTAAGTATGTTTCCTTTTGTTTTTGACCGTTAGAGTAAGGGAAACAGCTGTTGTCTGTTCATCCTCTCCATACCCTTTATTCTCCTGTACACCTGTACCAGGTTCCCTCCTCAACCTTGCCTGCTGCAAAGAAAAAAGGAGCAAGTTTAGCCCTCGCTCTTCAAAGTTTGAGTTCTCACTTGTCTTGTTAATTCAGATGTGCATCCTCTCACATTTATCAGTGTTAAACTTCATCGGCCATAAATCTGGATATAGAAATCATCTGTTTATATCGTCCTGTAGCCTAACCCTGTCCTCCTCACTGTGAAGCACCCAGCTAATTTTTTGTGTCATCCCCAACATTAGTTATCATTCCACTTCCATCCATCTTCCACATTCTCACCATCATCATTTATGAATATCACAAACAAACCTTGATTTCCTTCTAGTTCTCCACATGTTATTTACAAAGGAATAATTAAGAATTCCAGTCTCTTATTGTTCTTATTTTGGGGAATTTACAGAGTGATGTAGTTAACACCTATTATGAGGGTGCTGCAAATACCATTTTCGACACAAAGTTAAATTTACCTTTTACACTCTGTCCCTCAGCATGTCTTATTCATAAAGCGTGTACTTAATTGAGGGAGAACTTCGATTTGGCACCTTGCACTGGAACATAAGCCTGTTGTGTGGCACTGTCCTTTGTAACAATAGTGAAAACTGAAGAAAATTTTCATCTGCAGGATGGACACTGATTCATTGCTTGAATCAGCTAATGTGATGAGGATAAATATTCAATTAAATTCCATGTTTTGGACAAACTGCAGGAGATCAAATCATATTCTCATGTCTACCTTGGATTGGAAGCAAATACATACTGTTAAAAAAATCAAAAATGTTGAGACACAACACTGGGGGGTGGGGGGAACACGTCACCTGCATTTGATGGAGATACAAAACTACAGAGTGAATGTACAATCTGATAAAGAATCAAGTGATAGAAAAAGAAGTGCATCAACTTTTAATTTTCAATGGAAACAGATCTCAATTTTCCTGAACATTGGTGGTTTTCACCCAACCTCTCTTTTCCAAAAACAAGCTTTTCCCAGTCACTAAAACATCATTAGCCATTCTTCCTACTCTTTTTATACACTCCTACTTCCCTTGCACGACCCCTTCTGCTGCCACATACTCTTCCACTGATGATATCTCTTCACACCCTTCCTCTGCCACTCCTACTGTAAGTTACACCAATTCCCTAGTTACTCCCACTTCCACTGGCCATCTCTTACCCATTTTGGCTTTCCAACTGGGGTGAAGGGAGCTCCTGGCTTCTGTGCTGCTATTGGTCATCAGTGAATGATGAAATTGAGATGATCAATGCCCATTGTCTAATAGTTTATGTCTGTCATTGTCCAATGCACCATGAATAGGGTGCTTTTCCCCCATACAGAGTGGAACTTTTTTTTCTGTCTCTCTGTCACAGCGCTTAACCAAGCAATCTCATCCCAAATAGGAAACACCTCTCCTCAGAATCTGAAGCCCATGCATCTGTTTGTCCTGAAACGTTGCGAGGACAGTGACCACATTGTTCAATAAGCCGTGTTCTATCCTTTTTCTCTTTAGTATTTTAACTTATTTTCCAATGTCAGTTGAGGTGAGATCAGACTAACTTCCCTTGCCATCAAAGTAGCATTTGATTCATGTAGCATCATTCACCCTCAGCAAACTGTGGTTAATGGGAATCAGAGGAAATTCTGTGCTGGTAATTTCCTCAATGAACAATGACACCTTACCCAGAGCTATTGGGAATGACAAATAAACTCTGCCCTCGCGAGTGCCTTACAAAACCATGGATGGATTTGTTTTATTAATAACATTAAGTTACATCACTTTTCACAGTTTGGTCTAAAATCTCAGAAAAATAAAACCTTGCTGGTTGAGTGTCACCCCAATGAAATCAGAGCATTACAATAAGGTAACGATTCAGATTATCTTCAATCATTTTCTTTTTGAGGACTGATCGTGTGGTGTCGTTGCCACTGAGATCAACATTTTCTCTGTCTAACAGCATCACATCGAATTGGCTCAAGGCTGCACCATTCCCCAATTCTACTTCATTCTCCAGCTCATTTGCCATGCTCACCAGATATACGAGGCCCACAAGATGGAATAACTTAGAGATGCCTATGAGCCTCTGGAATCTGCCACACCACCCATGCCCTGTGCTCTGACTCCATCCCCTCCCCCAAGCCCACCTCCTGTCGTGTATTCACCATCTCTCCTAACCTTCCACGCTCTAATGCTGAATGTTCTGTACTCAGCAAAGGTCTCAGCTTTATCCCTCTGTGCCCCACTTTAATGAATTTCAGGCACGACATAATGTTGAACTCCTCTTCCACCATCTTCTCCTCGGTGTCCATTTCTTTGGACAAGAGTCCACTAGCCATCCCATAGACCCTTCGCCCAGCTCCAACACTCTCCCTCCACCTGGATCCATTCCTCTGGCATTTATTTGAACTCAATATGTTCATTGAGAACTTTCCATGTGAGTTTAGTTGTCTTAAATTCTCTGTATTCCCCCTCTCCCTATCCAACCTATCACCCTCTGTACAGACCGTACGCTGTATGCTTCAATCAACCCTGACTATGTTATTCAGCCTGTGCTGATAAGGGAGGTGCTGCTGCAGTCTGGTGGACTCACCTCTACATTTCAGAGGCTGAGTTCCAGCTCTCAGATACCTCCACATGTCACCTGCTGATCCATAACTCTACCATGGCACATCAGGTTATTTTATTTACTAAATCTGAACACATTTCATCTAGAGATTCCCACTCACTGGCCCACACCTCCCATCCCGCCACTCACTCCCACCTAACATCCCGAAGCTGATGGCCCTCTGATAGCAGAGTTCGCTTTTATCTCCTCCTGCAAATCCACAAACAGAATTGCCCATGCAGACCCATTGCTTCAGCCTGCTCCTCCCATACAGAGGGGGTGCATGGATACATACGTGGGTCCAAGTTATACCTGTTTCTTCATGGGGTACGTAGGTCATTCCATTTCCAGCTCTATTCCAGCCCCCATCCATAACTCTTTCTCCAATATGTAGATATTATCATCGCTGCTGCTCCTCTTTCTTGTCCAGAATTGGAAAAGTTCGTTGTTTCCAATTTGCACCTCTCCCTCACATTCAACTGTCTACCTCTAACTCCTCCCTTGCTTTACTCGATATCTCTGTTTCTATTTCTGAGGATAGACCGGTCACTGATATCCAGTAATAACCAACCAACTCCCACAGCTACCTGAAGTATGCATCCTCACACCCTGTTTCCTGCAAAGGCTCCATTCCATTCTCTCAGTTCCTCCGTCTCCACCACATTGCTTCTGATGATGTCAACTTCAAAACTGTGGCCTCTGATATGTCCACCTTCTTCCTCAACCGAGAACTCCCCAGCACTGTTATCGACAGGAACCTCAACCAGTTCCGACCCACCTCCTGCACTTCTACCCCCAACATCTTTCTTCCCTGCTGCAACAGCGTTAGAATTTGCCTGATCCTTACCTACCATCCTACCAGCATTCACATGCAGAAGATCATCAGTCTGCATTCCCCCACCTCCAGCGAGATGCCACCAGCAGACATATATTTGCCTCCTCTCCCCTTTCCGCCTTCTGAAGTGACCATTTCCTCCAGGACACCCTGGTCCACTCGTTATTCACTGCCCACACCTCCCCCCCCCCCACACACACACACACACCACCTCCCCCAGGCCCCACCAAAGGTACACTTCACTTTCCCCTGCCGAAGCTGTTACACTTTCCCATTTACCTCCTCCCTCGTCATTATCTAAGGTCCAAACATACCTTCCAGGTGAAGCAGCATCCTACCAACATTTCCCACAATCCGGTCTACTACATTCGCTGTTCACATTGTGATCTGCTCTACATTGGGGAAACTAAAGGTAGACTGGGTGACCTCTTCACTGAATATCCAAGCTGTACCTCTGCAAAAGACCCTGTGTTTCCAGTTGCCTGCCAGTTTAATACCCCATCCTGTTCCCTGACCAGTATCTCTGTGTCAGGCTTGCTGCAGTGTTCCAGGACATTTCAACGCAAGCTGGAAGAACAACACCTCATTTTCCGCGGGTGGACCCTGCAGCCATTCAGACTCAAAATAATGGTCAATAATTTTAGGGACTGAACTCCTCAATGCCCCATACCCAGACACCAGGCCTAGTTCTCACGTGGCCTTCCATTACTCACTCCCTATTGTTAGCTACTTACAGTTTTCATGAACAGTTATTCAGCTTCTGCTGTATATTAATCAACATTTTCAGGGCTACCATCCGTTCTGAGGAAGGGCCACTGAATTAGAAACATTAATTCTAATTTCTCTGCACAGATGCTGCAGTCCTTTTGCAGGAAGCTCGGTTTTTGTTTCAACAATGTCTCACAATGTTTTTGTATCACAATGCAATACGTCATGGATATTTGGAGCTCTGTCAAACATAGGAACTTTGTAATTTCTCATTTAATGTCCATAAACTAATATTCGAGATTCAACTGAGATAGCAACTTTACTTATATCGTTCAGATCAGTCAATTTGTCACAGTTCAGAAAGAAAAAGAAATCGATAGAGGGAAACCCAGCAGGTCTGGCACCCTCTGAGCAGGGATACACAGAATTAACATTTGATTTCAATATGACTTTTTCAGAACAGTGTCACATCATATTCAATATGTTAACTCTGTTTCTCTCTGCAGATAAATCCTCATCTGTTGCGCTTCTACCATCATTTTCTGTTTGTATTTCATGTTTCCGTATCACTATATTTCATGTTTCTTGACAGGGCTACATGCTGAATTTGGTTACATATGGACAATGTAGTCCTTTCCTGTTCCTATAATAGTTGGTGTGTCTGTGACACCTCTGTTATGGCCGAAATCTGTTCCTTCTTTAAGATTCAAAGGAAAAAATAATATTTTTTCTGATGATCCTGTAAATCTCAGGAACTCCACTTTGTTTGAAAAGACATTTTAGAGGCAGCTGAAATTTCATGAGATAATAGGAATAGATTATTTATGGTGGAGCACTCTGTGACCATGTTGAACAAACTTGTCTACCCTGTCTCCAAAGGTTTTGATTACATATCACAGAATTACTTACAGCAAAAGTGGATGGAACTCAACCCATTCTCTCTTCCAGCTTGGAATGACTATCTCTACTGTTAGTCTCCTGTATTGTCCCCATTGCCCTTCACATTTTGTTACGAGTGTCTGCTTTTTATTGTAAGTATCCTGCCAGATATGAACAATATGATAAATCTTAAACAAAAAGAAAATCAGAACTTAGAGGGCAAGCTCAGCAGGTCTGGCAGTATCTGTGAAGAGAACTCAAAGTGAATGTTTCAGGCCCGGTGACCCTACTCGATCTGTACTCCCAATGATTAAATGGTGTGTATATAACATATAGTTCACTTTATCACGTTTAATATTATCATTTTAGTTCACATTGTCATTCAGCATTGCATCACCCAAATGTTGGCTGTTTCCTTGTTATGCATTAGATTTAATTCTGTCTGTCAGAAAGAGGGATGATGACTGGGGAATATCATTGTACTCCCCATGCAGTCTCCACAGGCACTGCTCCCATTCCGCGTTATCTCCCAGCCAATATCACGTTCACTCGAACCGACTCATTAATTCATATGTCTAAATGAATACGTTCATTGTAATTATCCCTTTTAGTTTTGGACAGATGCCAAAATGCGAAAAAAATGCGGTTTACAGCAAATAAAACTGCATTTAGAAGTCTGTCAATTTATATAAATAAATTACTGAAGTATATTCCCTATGGAAGTTCCAAAGTTGCCTTATTAGAGCAGTGAGGGGAGAGTCAGAGAAGTCCACACTTTCTGTCTATGTTCATGGCGACTGTTCCCAGTGACAGTCTGTTCGCTGGCGTTTGTTCCCGTGGAGGGGAGATCAGCACAGTAACAACATCCTGATTGTGATTGTTTTGGGGGTGGAAGGGAGGAGTGGAAGGATTTTTGGAAAGATGGTTACAGCATAGTAATCGGACAAAAGAGCAGAATCATGTAGCCTACAAAAAGAAAATATTTTTATTCTCTCTCACAACTGACTTCACCCAGCGATTGTGATGGGAGATGTGATCAATAGCCAGCAATGTCAACATGTAGTCCAGTCCAGTTATATTGTGAACTGAATGTGCTGTATTGAAAGCAGGGACTGTTTGCTCTGACTGTGATTGATGTCAATCTCCATGCAATGCAACTGTGTCACTGGAGGGTTTCCCTCTCCTATTACTAAGAGGCTTCATTCAGGGCTCTACCACTGTAGTAACAGATGCATCAGCTCCAACAGTAACAGAGATCAACAGCTGCATAGATCTGAATGTGAGAACAGCGGACTGGAACATTGCAACAATGGAGAGGAGGTTTTCCAAGAGTCTTTTCAAGATTTCCCCCTCTTGGGGATTTCTACCATATCGGATATCAGCAGTGCTGATAATTATTCTGGATGGGATGGAGGGTGTGCTACTGACCTATTCTCGCTATTGTTGGTGTTCTCTACCTCTGTCTATTCATTAATCCCAGAAACAAGTTTTGACTTCAAATTTCTGTTATCTATATTTGTCAGAGAAAGAAACTATTGCCTTCAGTTTCAATTGCAGTCTCCATTCATTATCCATGAATGGCAGACCACTCCCTCACAAACATCTGCGAACAAAACTGTGCACAACCTCGAGATCCCTCTTTGCCCTGAACTGATTTATGTCTCCTGTTCTCTCTGTCACCAACCCTGTCCATTACCAGCTCCTAATATCCTCAATCTTCATCTCTGTGTCAGTGCTGTTGCTGAACAAACCATTGGCTGCACCTTGGTAAAATTCAGACTTAATGTTTCAAGCTCTCTTCTGATCAATTTTCCAATTACAAATATTTCAATCACAAAATTGCACTTGTCTCGAAAATTACTTCATGATTAGGACAATGTACGAATGTAGGAACGTTGCTGGATATAATTCAGAAGCGAATCTTATTAAACGAAAGATATTGTTTCAAGTTATTTGTTTCAAGTCTGCAACAGCTGATGACAGAATTTAAATAAAAATGATAAGAATTGGAATAAAAGTGAATTTCACGAAAAACAAACAAAAGCAACATTTTGTCTGAAAACCTTCTTCTTTCACTGATCACCTTCGGTAAAGAAATCTAATGTTATTACCCGGTCTGGGCTAATCGTGACTTGAGACCCATGACAATGTGCTTAACTTTATATTGTCTTGTGGAATGGCCTCAGAGTCAGAGCAACTAGTGATGGTCACCAAATGCTGCCCTTGGCAGAGGTACCAACATCCGACGAAATAACAAAATTGAAGGTGAAATCAAATAAAGAAAGCAGCTGAAAATCTGAAATTATAGAAAGAAATACAAAGAAACGGGCAGAAAGTGTTGGGAAACTTTCCTGAACTGAAAGCAGCTGGAAAGGAGTGTGATTAATACCATTGACAGGGAAGTCTGTTTTGAAGGGGAGGAGGAATCAATAGAGAAAGAGAGATACAGAAGAAAAACAGCAAACAAAGAATGATGATCAGCTGGGCTGGAAATAAAATATGAGATTCACCTCATTTATTTTTCGCCTTTCCCATCTTCCTGAATATTATGCCCATGTACATACAGATATCTCCCGGTTTTCAAAAGTTTGCTTTTCGCCACTTCCCTTTCTAAATGACTTACACAAGGACATTGTTTCACTAACCAAAATGTATCCGAACAGGATTTTCACTTTTATGAAACAAGCCGAACTTTTTCCCATATAAATTAGTGCTACTGCACTTTATACCATATCAGCTTGCCAACAGTTTCGTAGGAACACACTGCTTACAAATAGTGAAGGAACCCTGTATATATCTAAGATCATGTTTAAAGCTATTTAATTCCCTCTGTCTGTCCTCGCTAAGTGTGGTCATCTTCTTACATCCATTAATTAGATATGGGTATCTCTGACTGGGGCAGCATGAGTTCATTTTTCCAGTTGCCCTTGAGAAGATCTTGAGCCACTGCAGTCCACGTGTTTGATCAGATTTGGTTTCATTTATTTTAGTCAAATGCACAATGCAAAGGTTTGTTTTTATTGTAGTGCAGGCACATGATAGTAAACAAGAAAACAGAGATCACAGGGTCCTTCGACAGAGTGATGCATACAAGATTACAGCTTCACAGGAGGTGTGCAAAGTAAGATCGACATTAGAAAGATTATCATTATTTGAATAGTGAGAGATGTCAATTTATCAGTCTAATAATGGTAGGGAAGGAAGTGTTCCTGAGCATGCTGGTCCATGTTTTCAAGCCTCTGTCTCTCCTCCCTGTTGGAAGAGGTTGTAGGAGATCATTACCAGTTTGGGAGAGAGATCTTTGATGTTGCCAGCCTTTCTGCGGCAGTGACAAGTATAAATGTACGGAAGGTTGTCTTCCGTGATGGTCTGGACTGTGCACAATACCGTCGGTAGTATCTTTTGGTCCTAGGCAGAGCAGTTACCATGTCAGGTCATTATGCAACCGAATAGAATGCTTTGAGTTGCCAGTATGCAGAGCCCTGGGAGACGGGCGGTTTCAAAATAGTTAGATGTAACATAGAACATAGAACATAGAAAGATACAGCGCAGTACAGGCCCTTCGGCCCTCGATGTTGCACCGACCGAATCCTACCTAACCTACACTAGCCCAATAACTTCCAAATGCCTATCCAATGCCCGCTTAAATGACCATAAAGAAGGAGAGTTCACCACTGCTACTGGCAGGGCATTCCATGAACTCACAACCCGCTGTGTAAAGAATCTACCCCTAACATCTGTCCTATACCTACCACCCCTTAATTTAAAGCTGTGTCCCCTAGTAACACCTGACTCCATTAGCGGTAAAAGGTTCTCAGTGTCGACCCTATCTAAACCCCTAATCATCTTATACACCTCTATCAAATCTCCCCTAAACCTTCTCTTCTCCAATGAGAACAGCCCCAAGTGCCTCAGTCTTTCCTCATAAGATTTTCCTACCATTCCAGGCAACATCCTGGTAAACCTCCTCTGCACTCGTTCCAATGCCTCCACATCCTTCCTATAGTATGGCGACCAAAACTGCACACAATACTCCAGATGAGGCCGCACCAGAGTCTTATACAGTTGCAACATGACCTCAGGACTCCGGAACTCAATTCCTCTACCAATAAAGCCCAGTACACCATATGCCTTCCTCACAGCACTATTTACCTGGGTGGCAACTTTCAGAGATCTGTGTACATGGATACCAAGATCCCTCTGCTCATCCACACTACCAAGTAGCCTACCATTAGCCCAGTAATCCATCTTCTTGTTACTCCTACCAAAGTGAATGACTTCACACTTAGCTACATTGAATTCCATTTGCCACATTTCTGCCCAGCTCTGCAACTTATCTATATCCCGCTGTAACCTACCACTTCCTTCCTCACTATCCACAACTCCACCGACTTTTGTGTCATCCGCAAACTTGCTTACCCAGCTTTCAAGCCCTTCCTCTAGATCATTTATAAAGATAACAAAAAGCAATGGTCCCAAAACAGATCCTTGTGGTACACCGCTAGTAACTGCACTCCAAGATGAACATAGTCCATCAACTACTCCCCTCTGTCTCCTTCCAGCCAGCCAATTCCTAATCCAAACCTCTAATGTATCCTCAATGCCATACCTCCGTAGTTTTAGCATTAGCCTACCATGGGGAACCTTATCGAACGCCTTACTAAAATCCATATACACAACACCTACTGCTTTACCCTCGTCCACTTCCTTAGTCACCTTCTCAAAGAACTCAATAAGGTTTGTGAGGCACGACCTGCCCTTCACAAAACCATGCTGGCTATCCTTGATCACGTTATTCCTATCCAGATGTTCATAAATCTTATCCCTTACCATTCTCTCTAAGACTTTGCCCACCACTGAAGTCAGACTCACTGGCCGATAGTTACTAGGGCTATCCCAACTCCCTTTCTTGAACAAGGGGACCACATTCGCTATCCTCCAGTCCTCTGGTACTATTCCCGTTGACAATGACGACATAAAAATCCAGGCCAATGGCTCTGCTATCTCCTCCCTAGCTTCCCATAGGATCCTAGGGTAAATGCCATCAGGCCCAGGAGACTTATTTATTTTCATCCTTTCCAATATTCCCAGAACCTCTTCCCTGCATATTTCCAGGCCATCCATTCTAATCATTTGTGACTCCATATTCACATCAGCAACAGTGTCCTGTTCCTGAGTGAATACTGATGAAAAGTATTGATTTAGTGTCTCTCCAATCTCCTCCGCCTCCACACACAACTTCCCACTACTATCCTTGACTGGACCGATACCTACCCTAGTCATCCTTTTATTCCTGACATACCTATAGAAAGCCTTTGGGTTTTCCCTAATCCTACCAGCTAAAGACTTTTCATGTCCCCTTCTCGCTTCTCTTAGCTCTCTCTTTAGATCCTTCCTGGCTACCTTATAACTCTCTATCGCCCCAACTGAACCTTCACACCTCATCTTTACATATGCCGCCTTCTTCCCTTTCACAAGGGATTCCAATTCCTTACTAAACCACGGCTGCCTCACAAGGCCCTTTGCACCATGCCTGACTGGTACATACTTATCGAGGACACGTAGTAGCTGCTCCTTGAACAATCCCCACATCTCATTAGTGTTCTTCTCTTGAAGCCTGTTTTTCCAATCCACACATCCTAAGTCATGCCTCACTGCATCATAATTTCCCTGCCCCCAGCTATAACTCTTCCCCTGCGGCGCACACTGATCCCTCTCCATCACTAAAGTAAAAGTCACCGAGTTGTGGTCACTGTCCCCGAAGTGCTCACCTACCTCCAAGTCTAACACCTGGCCTGGTTCATTACCTAGAACCAAATCCAGTATAGCCTCACCTCTTGTTGGCCTGTCTACATATTGTGTCAGGAAACCCTCCTGCACACATTGGATAAACACCGACCCATCTAATGAACTCGAGCTATAGCTCTCCCAGTCAATATCTGGGAAGTTAAAGTCCCCCATAACAACCACCCTGCTACCTTCACTCTTTTCCTGAATCATCCTCGCAATATTATCCTCTACTTCTCTAGGACTATTAGGAGGCCTGTTGAAAACACCTAACAGGGTGACCTCACCTTTCCTATTTCTAACCTCAGCCCAAACTACCTCAGATGGCCAGTCCTCTTCCATCGTCCATTCCACTGCTGTAATACCATCTTTGACAAGTAATGCCACACCTCCCCCTTTCTTACCCCCATGTCTGATCCTACTAAAACATTTAAATTGGCTGTTAACTGGATACCCATGTTCTGGTTGCTGTTTTGACAACAATTGAAACTTAACTGGTAATTTTGAATTATGTCTTCTATACAAAAACCTCGTTGAGTGTATTGTATTGCCAACATCGAACCAATGAGCCATCACCTGCTTCATACGAATAGAGAAGTCAACGAAGGAGAAAGAGACAGATACAAAGGGAAGGAGAGAGAGAACACAGCGAGGGAAACAGATGGACAGTCAGTCAAAGAGAGAAAGGAAACAAAACAAGGAAACAAACAGTCACATGTGCAGGGAGAAGGGAATAGAATAGGTTCAGGGAAAGGAACAGAAGACAGGGAAAACGAAAACACAGGGAAATAGTCAGTATGAGAGAAACAGTGAGAGACAAAGGTCACAGGGAGCTGGGGATAGGGTCAAGGGGAGATGGGGGGATTGGGAGGACCTGGGGGTGAGGACCAGAAAGATCTGGGCGTGAGCACTGGAGGAAAATGGGGTTAGGGAGGTGAGGATTTATTTTGTCCTGCGCCAAGATATCCAGGCAGATCATGGATCAAGGTAAGCATGGATGTACTGAACGATGGCTGTAAAACATGTTTGAGAGGCATATAGGTTACCCTGCACAGAGTGTGCGCTAGGCGAGGTCAATATGAACAAAGTCAGCATTATCTGAGATTAGAGAGTCCATACATCGGTCTAATAACAGCTAGGAAGAAGCTGTTCCTGAACTTGCTTCTCTGTGTGTTCAAGCGTCTGTATCTTTCATCCTGATGGAAGAGGTTGTGGGAAATATTTACAGACATATGATGAGTCTTTGGTAATGTTAGAACAAAGAACATTTCCATACAGGAACAGGCCATTCAGCGGTCCAAGCCTGAGCCGATCCAAATCCTCTATCTAATCCTGTCTTCTATTTTCTGAAGGTCTGTATCCCTATGCTCCCAGCCCATTCATGAATATTTCCCAAATCATCTTAAATGGAGCAACACTGGTCACAGTTACCCATTTTGAGAAACTCCCTTCCCCTACTACGCTCTGTCTCCTGTTGCCAAGCCAGTTCTTTTTCTATGTAGCTAGCACACCCTGGGCACCATGTGACTTCACTTTCCCCATAACCCGACAATGGGAAATCCTAGTAAATGTCTTCCTGAAGTCCATGTACATGACATCTACAGCCCCTCCCTCATCAATTTACTTTGTCACTTCCTCAAATAATTCTATTAAGTTGGTAAGACAATACCTTCACCACAATAAACCATGTTGCCTCTCACTGGTAAGACCATTTTCATCCAAATGAGAATAGATCCTATCCCTCAGTATCTTCTCTCGCAGCTTCCCTACCCCAGACGTCAGGATCACTGGTCTATTATTAGCTGGATTATTCATGCTACCCTTCTTAAACAAGGGAATTAGAAACGTTCCAGTCCTCTGGTACCTCAGTTGTGTTCAAGGATGTTACAAAGATATCTGTTATCGCCCAAGTTATTTCCTCTCTCCCTTCCCTCAGTAATCTTGGATAGATGTTGGCAGCCTTTCTGCGGCAATGAGCCGTGTAAATAGAGTCAATGATTGGGAGATTGGAGTCCGTTATAGTCTGGGCTGTGAACACAATCTTCTGCAGTTTCTGATGGTCCTAGGCAGAGTTGCCGTATCAGGCCATTACGCACCCAGACAGTACGTTCATAATAGTGCATCTGTAGAAGTAGTGCATGCTAAATATCCTGAGCCAAGTTAGAAAGGAGAGAAGTTTTTGAACCATCTTGACTGTCACACCTATGTGAGAAATCCAGGGTAAGCTGCCAGTTACCATCACTCCGAGGGACTTGACGCTCTGCACTGTCTCGACCGTTGATGTAAATAGTGGCTTTTTCCCCTCCTTTCGTTCGAAAGCCAATGATCAGTTCTTTACTTTTGCGGAATTTGAGAGGGAGGTTATTAACATTCCACCATGCCACCAAACCCACTATCTCCTTTCTGTGTTCAGACTCATCGTTGTTTAATATCCTTCCTGCTTTGGTGATGTCATCAGCGAACTTATAGTTGGCATTGCTTGGAATTTGGCAACACAGCCACGTGTGTACCGGAGTACAGTAGGGGCTGAGAATACAGCCGTGTGTGTACAGGGAGTACAGTAGGGGGCTGAGGGACACAGCCGCGTGTGTACAGGGAGTACAGTAGGGTGCTGAGGGACACAGCCACGTGTGTACCGGTGTACAGTAGGGGCTGATAATACAGCCGTGTGTGTACAGGGAGTCCAGTAGGGGGCTGAGGACACAGCCGTGTGTGCACAGGGAGTACAGTAGGGGGCTGAGGACACAGCTGTGTGTGTACAGGGAGTACAGTGGGGGCTGAGGGACACAGCCGTGTGCGTACAGGGAGTACAGTAGGGGCTGAGGGACACAGCCGTGTGTGTACAGGGAGTACAGTAGTGAGCTGAGGGACACAGCTGTGTATGCACAGGGAGTACAGTAGGGGACTGAGGACACAGCCATTTGTGTACCGGAGTACAGTAGGGGCTGATAATACAGCCGTGTGTGTATACAGGGAGTCCAGTAGGGGGCTGAGGACACAGCCGTGTGTGCACAGGGAGTACAGTAGTGAGCTGAGGGACACAGCTGTGTATGCACAGGGAGTACAGTAGGGGACTGAGGACACAGCCATGTGTGTACCGGAGTACAGTAAGGGGCTGAGAACACAGTCGTGTGTGTAACAGAGTACAGTAGGGGGATGAGGGATACAGCCATGTGTGTAACGGAGTACAGTAGGGGGGCTGAGGACACAGCCACGTGTGTAACGTGTGTAACGTGTAGGGGGCTGAGGACACAGCCGTGTGTGTACAGGGAGTACAGTAGGGGGCTGAGGACACAGCCGTGTGTGCACAGGGAGTACAGTGGGGGGCTGAGGGACACAGCCGTGTGCGTACAGGGAGTACAGTAGGGGGCTGAGGGACACAGCCGTGTGTGTACAGGGAGTACAGTAGTGAGCTGAGGGACACAGCTGTGTATGCACAGGGAGTACAGTAGGGGACTGAGGACACAGCCATTTGTGTACCGGAGTACAGTAGGGGCTGATAATACAGCCGTGTGTGTATACAGGGAGTCCAGTAGGGGGCTGAGGACACAGCCGTGTGTGCACAGGGAGTACAGTAGTGAGCTGAGGGACACAGCTGTGTATGCACAGGAGTACAGTAGGGGACTGAGGACACAGCCATGTGTGTACCGGAGTACAGTAAGGGGCTGAGAACACAGTCGTGTGTGTAACAGAGTACAGTAGGGGGATGAGGGATACAGCCATGTGTGTAACGGAGTACAGTAGGGTGCTGAGGGACACAGCCACGTGTGTACCGGTGTACAGTAGGGGCTGATAATACAGCCGTGTGTGTACAGGGAGTCCAGTAGGGGGCTGAGGACACAGCCGTGTGTGCACAGGGAGTACAGTAGGGGCTGAGGACACAGCTGTGTGTGTACAGGGAGTACAGTGGGGGCTGAGGGACACAGCCGTGTGCGTACAGGGAGTACAGTAGGGGGCTGAGGGACACAGCCGTGTGTGTACAGGGAGTACAGTAGTGAGCTGAGGGACACAGCTGTGTATGCACAGGGAGTACAGTAGGGGACTGAGGACACAGCCATTTGTGTACCGGAGTACAGTAGGGGCTGATAATACAGCCGTGTGTGTATACAGGGAGTCCAGTAGGGGGCTGAGGACACAGCCGTGTGTGCACAGGGAGTACAGTAGTGAGCTGAGGGACACAGCTGTGTATGCACAGGGAGTACAGTAGTGGACTGAGGACACAGCCATGTGTGTACCGGAGTACAGTAAGGGGCTGAGAACACAGTCGTGTGTGTAACAGAGTACAGTAGGGGGATGAGGGATACAGCCATGTGTGTAACGGAGTACAGTAGGGGGGCTGAGGACACAGCCACGTGTGTACGTGTGTAACGTGTAGGGGGCTGAGGACACAGCCGTGTGTGTACAGGGAGTACAGTAGGGGCTGATAATACAGCCGTGTGTGTATACAGGGAGTCCAGTAGGGGGCTGAGGACACAGCCGTGTGTGCACAGGGAGTACAGTAGTGAGCTGAGGGACACAGCTGTGTATGCACAGGGAGTACAGTAGGGGACTGAGGACACAGCCATGTGTGTACCGGAGTACAGTAAGGGGCTGAGAACACAGTCGTGTGTGTAACAGAGTACAGTAGGGGGATGAGGGATACAGCCATGTGTGTAACGGAGTACAGTAGGGGGGCTGAGGACACAGCCACGTGTGTAACGTGTGTAACGTGTCGGGGGCTGAGGACACAGCCGTGTGTGTACAGGGAGTACAGTAGGGGGCTGAGGGACACAGCCGTGTGTGTACAGGGAGTACAGTAGCGGGCTGAGGGCACAGGTGTGTATGCACAGGGAGTACAGTTGGGGGCTGATGGCACATCTCTTGGTGCACAGAGACTACAGTCGGGAGTGAGAACACAGCCTTGCGTGCACAGGGAATATGGTAGCTGACTGAGGGTACAGCAGTCGGTATACAGGGAGTACAGTAGGGGGCTGAGGGACACAGCCGTGTGTACAGGGAGTACAGTAGGTGGCTGACGGGCACAGCCGTGTGTGTACATGAGTACAGTAGCGAGCTGGCGGACACAGCCGTGTGTGTACCGGAGTACAGTAGTGGGCTGAGAGCACAGCCGTGTGTGTACAGTGAGTACAGTGTGGGGCTGAGGGACACAGCCGTGTGTGTACAGGGAGTACAGTAGGGGGCTGAGGACACAGCCCTGTGTGTACAGGGAGTACAGTAGCGAGCTGAGGGACACAGCTGTGTTATGATGTTATGATTTGGAGATGCCGGTGTTGTTTTGGAGTGTACAAAGTTAAAAATCACACAACACCAGGTTATAGTCCAACAGGTTTAATTGGAAGCACAATGATGAAGGTTGATGTTGGTCTTCTTGAAGCAGGTTGAGACTTCAGCTTGTGGGAGGGAAAGGCTGAAATTGTATGCGAATACCTCTGCCAGTTGGTCTTCACAGGATCTGAATGCTCAGCCTGGAACACTATCCAGGTCCTTCACTTTCCTTGATTTGATCTGCAGGAAGACTGTTCATGCCTGCAGCGGTGACAGCGGGCACAGGTACATCTGAGTCTGTCGGGGCAGGTTTCAGCCTGGCAGTCACGCAAGTATTCATCATAGACAACCCCTCGCCAACCTCCCTCCATCGTCATCAAGAGACAGTGACATAGTTGGTGTGAGCACCACTCAGTTAGTGTTGAGACAGATTGACATCAATAGACTGGGATTGTGCGCCATTAATGAAGTAAACTCACAACAAAAGGGGGTAGGATGTGCTTCTACTGAGAGTCAGTGGTGCAGGGAGTGAAAACTTTACAGGTGTAATTCAAGTCAAGCCACTGGTTCAACCTGAATGGAGTCAAGCACCGAGACATTTGTGCCTTATAGATGGTGGACGGTCCTCAGGGAGCCAAGAAATGTATTATGTATGAACAAACTGAACAAAGGACGTGAGGGCAGTTTTGCTAAATTTGCAGATGATATTGAGGAAGTGGGGAAGCTGCAGAAAGGCTTGAACAGTTTAGGACTGTGGGAAAACACGTGGCTGATGGAGCACAATATGGGAACGTGTGAGAATATGCACTTTGGTAGGTGTAAGAGGGGAGACACGAAATTCTAATAGGATCCATTAAATCTGAAGCCCAAAAGGATTTTGAAGCACTCGTCCTCTCTTATGGTTAACGTGCATGTTCAGTTGGCAGTTAGGAAAGCAAAAGATATGTTCACATTCGTTTCAAGAGAGCAAGAATGCAAGACGGGAGACATACTGCTGAGAATGTAATGGGCTATGGACAGACAGCATTTGGCCAATTGTGAGCTGTTTTGGGCACTATGTCTGGAGAAAGATCTGCTGGTGTTGGAGGTGATCGATCCTGGCGATGATAGCTTGTCATATGAGCGGCAGTGTGTGCACTCGATGGAATTTAGAAGAATTGTGGGGGTTGGGGGCTGGGGGAGTTCTGATTGAAACTAATGGATTGCTGAAAAAATTGATGCAGTCAGTATGTAGATGTATGGTGGGCGGCACGGTGGCACAGTGGTTAGCACTGCTGCCTCACAGCGCGTGAGACCCGGGTTCATTTCCCGACTCAGGCGACTGTCTGTGTGGAGTTTGCACGTTCTCCCCGTGTCTGCGTGGGTTTCCTCCGGGTGCTCCGGTTTCCTCCCACAGTCCAAAGATGTGCGGGTCAGGTGAATTGGCCATGCTAAATTGCCCGTAGTGTTAGGTAAGGGGTAAATGTAGGGGTATGGGTGGGTTGCGCTTCGGCGGGTCGGTGTGGACTTGTTGGGCCGAAGGGCCTGTTTCCACACTGTAAGTAATCTAATCAAAGATATTTCCACTTTTCATAGAGATAATGACAAAAAGGCACAGTATCAGAATGAAGGAATGGCTGAATGGCCTAAGTCTATTGCTATATCTCATGCCGTTTAGGACACCGGGTCTATTATTCCGTATAGACTTGTAAATCTCTAACCTGCTCTTGTAACCCTTGTATTTGTATATTGATCTGACTTCACGTTCTGGTCAATGGTAACCCCTGTGATATGGACGGTGGGAGGATTCAGTGTCAGCCTGTATTCCATTAATATTTTGAATATGACCTGCTATCAGTGAGTCTCATCTGGCGGGAGTACATTCTCTCTACGATAATTGTCATTTTCTGTCTGATATTTTCGAAGGATTGATCCAACAATACGCCCGTATTGTTGATTTAAACAGAACAGATGCAATTTATCACAGCATTCAGCAACAATATGTCATCGAATACTGAACACCCTTTAATAACAGAAAAGTCTAAAATGTTCAATATTAGAAACACCGCTTTCCTGTTCGTGTTCAAATCAGATAAACTGTCCCATCGAGATGCTCAACTTGGAACTATTTTTTAAAAAAAGATTTTTTTGGATGTGGGCACTGCTGGATGTGCCCAGCATTTCTTGCCCGTCCCCAGTTCTCTTGAGAAGGTGGTGCTGAGCTGCCTTCTCCAACTGCTGCAACCTACCTGCTGTGCGGTGACCCACTAGTGACTAAAGAGGGAATTCCAGGGTTTTCACGCAGCAATAGTGAAAGAACGGCAATGCATATCCAAATCAGGATGTTGACTCATTTGGAGGGGAATTGGAAGATGGTGCTGTTCGCAAACGTCTACTGCCCTTGTCATTCCAAATGGAGTTGTTTAATCGTCCGCCACCATTTACGATCAGATTAGCAGGACTGCAGAGCTTAATTATGATGCATTAGAAGGAGCTGTCTGAGGATCTTTGGGTATTTCTCCATTGTGTCTTGTAGATAGTGCACACTGCTGCTCCTGAGTGACCATGGTGAAGGGACTGAATGCTTGTGGATGTGGTGCAAATCAAATGGGCTGTTTTGTCCTGGATTGTGTCAAGCTTCTTTAGTGTTGTTGGGGCTGCACTCATTCAGACAAGTGAAGATATTCCATCTCATTCCTGACTTGTGCCTTGTAGATAATGGACAGGCTATGGATAGTCAGGAGGTGAGTTTCTCGTGCAGTATTCCTAGCCTCTGATCTGCTGTTATATTCATGTGGCGAATCCAGTTGAGTTTCTGGTCAATGAAACCCCCCAGAATATTGATAGTGGGGGAGATTAGTGATGATAATGCTGCTGAATACAAAGTGGTTATATTGTTTCTCAACGATGACAGTCATTGTCTGAACGTATGTGGCGCAAATGTTACTTGCACAGATATTTTTGCTTAGGGCATGGCCTGCTTCCGTATCTGAGCATTTGCGAATGGTGCTGAACATTGTGCAGTCATCATCGAATATCCCCACTTCTCACCTTATGATGGAAGGAAGGTCATTGTTGAAGCAGCTGAAGATATTGGACCTAGGACATTATCCTAAGGGACTACTGCGGAGATTTCCTGGAGCTGAGATGACTGACCACCAACAACAATGACCATCTTCCTATCTGTCAGGTATGGCACCTATAACAGAGTGTTGGCCCGCGGTACCATTTTTGCTTGGGGTCCTTTTTGTCACAATTGGCAGAATGCAGCCTTAATGTCAAGGGCTGGAATTCAGTTCCTTTTTCTATGTTTGAACCAAGTCTGTGACGAGTTCAGGAGCTGAATGATCCTGGCAAAACCCAAACTGTGCGTCACTGAGCAGGTTAGTTTTGAGCAGATGCTGCTTGATAGCACTGTTGATGACACCTTCCATGATTTTACTGATGATGGAGAGTAGACTGATAAGGCGGTATTAGGATTTACCGATACTGTCATGGACAAATTCATCTGCATTGGGTAGATGAGTAAGGATGCGGTCAAGTATGTTTTTTTTACGCTCCCGTTCATTCCCTCACCACCTTCTGCTGACCCAATCTAGCAGCTATGTCCTGAGGAGCCGACCAGCTTGATCAGTCGTACTGTTGCCAAAACTTTAGGTGGCACGGTGGTTAGCACTGCTGTCTCACAGCGCCTGAGACCCGGGTTCAATTCCCTACTCAGGCGACTGACAGTGTGGAATTTGCACGTTCTCCCCGTGTCTGCGTGGGTTTCCTCCGGGTGCTCCGGTTTCCTCCCACAGTCCAAAGATGTGCGGGTCAGGTGAATTGGCCATGCTAAATTGCCCGTAGTATTAGGTAAGGGGCAAATATAGGGGTATGGGTGGGTTGCGCTTCGGTGGGTCAGTGTGGACTTGTTGGGCTGAAGGGCCTGTTTCCGACACTGTAAGTAATCTAATCTAAAAAAAAACACTCTTGACAGTCGCCTTTGAAATCCCCCGGCCAGAATTCATTTTGTGCCTTGCCACAGTCAATGCTTTCTCCAAGTGTTGTTTAATATGGAGGAGGACTGATTCAGCTGAGGAACGACGTTACGTGGTAATCAGTAAAAGACACTTTTGTCCATGTTTAATTTCTGTTATTTCTGTAATGTATGATTCCGTGAGTAAGCCTATGTCGGGCTGTTTCTTGACTAGTCTGTAAGGCAGTTGTTCCAATGTTGGCACCAGACATCAGGTGTTAGTAAGGAAGACTGCAGGTTCTAAAGTGATGTTTCTAATGTTGACTGTTCTGGTGCCCATTTCCATGCCAGTTGGTCCATCCGGTTTCATTTGTTTGAAACTTTGTAGGGATTGGTACAACTGAATTACTCATTAGACAGTTTCAGAGGGCGATTGGGAGTCAATGACATTGCTTTGGGTCTGGAGTTGAATGTCAGCCAGACCAGGTGAGGATGGAAGATTCCTTCATTGCTGGATATTAGGGAACAGGTGGACTTTTCTGACAATCGGCAATGATTTCATTCTCAGCAGTAGATTCTTAATTCCAGGGATATTTTTACGTTATTGGATTGAATTTCCACCATCTGCAGTGGCGGGATTCAACCTGGATCCACAGAACAGGAGCTGATGTTTCTGGATTGATAATCTATTGGTAATACCATGAGACATATTGGAACCACATGTTGTACCCCGCTGCCATTTCTTGTGTTACCCTGCTTTTCATTCATTTCTTATGATTTTCTGGAATCACATCCTTAATTAAATCCTGATTGAAATATACAGTCATGAATGCCTTCTCGTCTACTCGAATTTCATTCAGTCTGTTTTGTTTGAACAGACATTTCAAGGCAGCTGTACACAAGAGAAGAGCAGGAAAAGATAATGAGTGATTGTGCACTGTCTCTGTCATCGGACCAGCATGTCTGTCCAGGAAGTATTTATTGTTGGTCACAAAACCTCAAATATTATGACATGGGTGGAGGCCATTCAGCCCATTGTGGAGTCACAAGCTCTCGAACTGCACAATTGGAGTTATAGAGAGTGTGTGAAGGGAGATTTTGTGAGAGAGAAGTAAACAGAGAGAGAGAGCAAGTGAAGGGAGATAAACTGAGAGCGGAGAGAAAGGGGAGCGACTGACTGAGTGTGAGAGGAAGAGGTGTTAGATGAGGGTGAAATTAGATATATCAGAAGACTGCATTACGGTAGATAAATATGGACAGACAGAAGTTAGAAGCTTTATTTAGAAATTCCTCTGGTCGGCAAGCCCTTTGTCTGGGCGCCATACTTTGTGAGCACTATGCTGATACCGGCTGTCATCCCAGATTATTTATTTCCAACAATATCACAGAGCTGGGTTACTGACAGCTAAACAGGACCCATTAGGCCAATAGGTTGGTTCCATGGAGAAAGCAGAGATTTTAATTAGTCTGTGCCAAGAGCAGCAGGAAATGATAACCACCACCCTGCCTCCACGAACCCCCCCCCCCCCCCCCACCCCTACCCCCTCTCCACACCAACACACACCGATACTGTATGAGAGACTAGGCCAAAGAATCTCAGTAAGGGGACTAACTGACAGAAGTGAAATCACGATCTTTTCTGTGGGTCAAATAATGATTGATAAAGTTTGCACACCACTTTCCTAGTGATGTAATTCACATATTCACATTTCAATTTATATAGCTCAATATCAGGAGTGTAGTTTAACAACCTTATCTCTTTGTACTTTGCATATATTGGTGGGTGCACAAAATCATTTTGTTCCTATATTTTATATTGCATAAACGCATTTCATTAATATTATCTCTGCTAATTCCTCATTGTAGATGCATTCTTGAATCTGTTCTTCATATGAGTTATAAAGAGTAACATTGCAATTCTGGTAACTGGGGAACATCACTGTCCCTCTACCCCGTCTAATCAGCCATGTCCCCCAGTCCTCTCCATCTTCTGTCTTTTCACCAATATTATAATCACAATGTAATCGAAGTCCATGAAGTGACACTTCATGACAGTTCATTAACATCGATAACATCAGCAGCATGACCCAAGCTACCCTCTCTGATCCTGGAATAACAATCTGAACTGTGTTTGTCATGTTCAATTCGCTGTTAACGTATCCATGCTGTTTGTTTGTTGTAACCCACGTTTCTTTTGGCACAGTTTGCTCTCAGATCATGGATGATAGATGTTTTCTCAATGTTTAGCTGATTTTGCAATGACTGATCAGTAGTTATGGGATTTATTTCTTTACATATGAACAGAGAAGCATGTTTATGTTTCGTTAAATTTCTGGCATTACCTCCATATCCAAGGTTGGCTGAATGATTACACACAAACAATCTGCCATCTTCAACATTCTTTCCTTCAGTCATACCCACATCACACCTAGAATGCATAAACGTTATTTTGAATGTTAATAAAGTAATATTGAATTCAAAGGGGTTAACTGGAGATATTTGTTCAGTGGTTGTAATGATGTCAGTCTCCGTGGATCGTATGCGTCCTTAGAGAGTTCCTCTCTTCTATCAATAAGGGCATGCTTTCAGTGATGTATCATATAGTATGAGGGGAAGCATGGCCAACAGCAATAACAGGGATTAGCAGCTTCAGAGAGAAAGACAGGAGAGATGGGAATCTGGGAACATTAGATTGGAATTTCCCAACAATGGATAGGAGTCTATCCTATGGTCTGTACTGGCTTTCCCAACCTTGGATATCATTAGCATCGCGGATTGAAGATGTACTGATGGTTATTCAAGCTGGTTACTATCCTATCCTTGCTACAGTTGGTGTTCCTGGTAAGTCACTCTGTCTGTTTAGTTAAATGGTCTGAACTGAATCGATGCTGATGATATGCAGATTTTGGAAAGTTGCAAGCCAACATTTTCAGCTTCAATCAAAGATTCCATTCCTTAGAAATTATAACTAGCGAACTATTATTTACAAATTACTCACCAATACGCGAGGGTAAAACACACTGTTCTCAACCTCTTTGATTCATTTTCTCCTGCAAAGTGTACATCTCCATGTCCTCCCCACATACTAATCCTTTCCAATACCACCATTAAGACATCCCAGTCTCCTCCTCAGCCTCAGTTCAATTCCTGAATAAACCATCGTTTGTGCCTTTGTTAATTCCAGACACATCTGTTTCAAGTCCCATTCTAACCACGTGTCCTTTGGAAAATAATTGCACTTAAGATGTTTAACTTGTTCTCTGCACAAAATCTGAAAGATGGGCAGACAGTATATGGTGGATCACGTCATTGGCTCGTATTCTAGAACCACAGAATAATAATCTGCTGATATCGGCTTGCCTTATGCCCATTAGAGAAGGCAGTGGGTCATCTTTCTCTGGTCAAGTCTCTGTTTAACTGCAAACCCACGGCAATTTGTTTTACTATTTATTGTCCTGTGGAACAGCTGAAACAACCACTCAATTCAAGCTCGGCATAACATACTGGCCTGACCATGGTCGCACACATGCCGTGACGGCAGAACAAAATGAAAGGTAGTTCCCTTCCTCTGCCTGCATCCCATATTCCAACGGCTCATTTCTATTCAGTTAGGTAGACATTCACTGTTTTAGATGCATTCTTTGTGTTTGGGTCTCTGCCAAGAGTGATGTCCATCTTCATGGGCACCTCTGGTGCTGACCTACAGATGTGAAGCTATTTTTAAATTCTACATCAGTGGCAGTGCATTGGAAATGAATGGTTTCCTGTCTCACACGAAAGAAACGGAGCCAGCTAAGTGATGGAAAGGAATTATTGTGATCAAACATGAGAGTGTTGTTGAGGCAGTATTTGGGGTATTGTGGACAGATTTTCTTTCCATTATAAGGAATGATCTCCTTACCACACAGAGAGTGAAGAGGAGTTCCACCAGATTAATCCCTGGGATGATGGCACCATGAGGAGTGAGTGAAGGTTGATCTCCAGCGCTGTGAGAGAATAAGAGGTGATTGCATTGAACTCTGAGAGTTATGGACAATCACTTCTTATATTCTAAACAGACAATGAGAAGGAGATAAATTCCATGACTGCTATTTCACTCAGGATGCATGATTCGGGATAGTTTAAGTGCCTGGGCTGATGTTACCCCAATCCACCCCAACCCCTACTCCCCATTGAGAGAGACGGAGAGGTCCAAGTTTTGAATAAACTCTCCTCACATTAGTACAGTGCAGTTGGTGTGTGATCCTGCACTGAATGTCATTTTATCCATCACCCCGACAGTAACCACAATACCTTCATTCTAAAACAGTTAACTATTCCCAACAGCTTCTGACCTTCATGAAGAACATGTATCTATCTTCACAGAGATGCAAGGTACTTCCTTAAGGTTTAGAACAGAGGTTTATAAGACATTGGAGCACAAATTAGGACAGTTAACCCATCGGGTCTGCTCCGTCTTTTAATCATCACCGATAGGTTTCTCAAACCCATTCTCCGTCCTTCTCCCCATAACCCTTTACCCCCTGGATAATCAAAGACTATCTATCACCATCTCAAATATCCTCAATGACCTGCCCCCACAGCCTTCTATGGCAATAAATTTCAACGATTCACCATTCTATCGTCAGTTCTTATATTCAATGCTCCCAATCATAATTGAAATTGCCCTCCTAACTACTGCCTCAACCTGCAAGCTGACCTTGAGAGAACCCTGCACTAGAACTCCCAAGTCTCTTTGCACGTCAGATTTCTGAATTTTCTCACCATTTAGAAAATAGATCATGCCTCTATTCTTCGTTTCAAAGTGCATTACCTCACACTTTCCAACGTTGGAATGGATCTGACTATCTCTTTACCTGCCCAAATCCTTGTTCATCCTCTCCGCTTCCTCAATACGATCTGTCCATCTGCCTATCTTTGTATCATTTGCAAACTTAGCCAGTGTGCCCTGAATTCCCTCATCTGGATTGTTAGTATAACAATAAAAAGTTATGATTCCAACACTGAGCATTCTGGATCACCACTTGTCCCCGGTTGCCATCCTGAAAAATACTATTTTATCCCCACTCTCTGCTTCCTGCCAAACAGACAAGCTTCTATCCATGCCACTGCCTTGCCTCTAACACCACGGGCCCTTATCATACTCAGTAATCTCCTGTGTGACACCTTGTCAAAGGCCTTCTTGAATTCCAGGTGGATTAATCCATTGCCTGTGCTTGGTCGAGCTGCTCATTTCCTCTTCAGAGACTTCCAATAGATTTGTCAGGCATTAACTTCCCTTGATGAAATCATGCTGAATTTGGCCTAATTTACCAAACATTTTCAAGTATTCAGAAATCTCATCCTTCACAATGGATTCCAGGATCTTACCCACGGCAGAGGTTAAACTATTCATGGTGGTTGTTTTTTGTTTTGTCTTTTTCCTTACTCTCTTGTTAAAAAGGGGTGTCACGTTAATGGGTTTCCTGTGCTCTGGGATCATTCCTTACTCTAGTAGTTCCTGAAAGATCACCACAATTGGCTCCACTCCCTCTTCAGCTATCTCCCTTATAATACTGGGATGTAGTCCATCTGGTCAAGGTTATTTACCCACCTTCAGGCCATTACATTTTTTACTAGAATGTTCTCCATGGTGGTGGCCATCATACTCAGCTCTGGCCCTCAATCTCTTGAATGTTTAAGGTATTACTCGTGCCTTCCACCATGAAAGATGATGCAAAGTAATTATTCAGTTCCTTGGGCATTTTATCGTTCCCTACTGCTATATCTCCAGTATCATTTTCCAGCAGTCCAATGTTCACTTTTGCCGCTCTTTTATGCTTTATATATCGAAAGAAACTGTTACAGTCTTCTTTTACATTACTGGCTAGCTTACCCCCATATTTAATAATCTCCCTCCTTATTTTATTTTGTTTGCCCTCTGTTTTGTCTTTGTAAGCTTTCCAATCCTCAGGTTTCCCACTGCACTTTGACACATTATATCAGTTCTCTTTTGCTTTTCTGCTATACCTAACTTCCCTAGTTAGCTATGGTTGTCCCATCCTCCCAATACCAGTTTTTTTTTCCTCAGGATAAATCCCTGCTGTATCCTGAATTACTCCAAAAAAACTCCTGCCATTGCTGTTGCACTGTCTTTCCTGCTGTCCCGTCTCCCAGTCAATTCTACCCAGCTCCTCACTCAAGTCTCTGTAATTGTCTTTATTCAGCTGTAATACCGTTACTTTTAATTCTAACTTCTCCATCTGAAAGTGCAGAGTAAATTCAATCATATTATGTTCACTGTCACCTTAAGCTCCCCTCACCTAGTCTGCCTGCACAATCTGCTCCAAAAAGCCATCTCATGCACCTCCCACACATTCATTTTCCTGCCAACCACTATCAATCTGAATTCCCACTCCACCTGTATAATAAAATCCCACATGATCACTGTAGCTTTGCCTTTCCTACAGATCTTTCTAGCTCCTGGTGTATCTTACACCACAGCTCCCTGTATATGACTCCAACTGCATTATTTCACATTTGATACCCCAATTCTACAGAAACAGATTCTACACCATCTGACCTTATTTAATTTCGTATTATTGATTATTGATTCAATTCCATTCTTAATACTCAGACAACTGTGTCTCTCTGCCTACCTGCCTATCTTTTCCACAGGATGAATATCCTTGAATATTCTGCTCCCAATCCTGATCCTCTTGCACCGATGTCACTGTAATGCCCACTATGTCGGACCTGCCAATTTATGGATGAGTCACAAGCTCATTTACCTTATTCCTTATACTGTATGCACAGTTCAGTATTGTATTACCCGGCACTCTTCTCATTGTCATTTGTTTGTCCAGCTGTTGGTACCTACATGGACCCTGACCACTGGATCATTCCCCTCCCGCTCCAAGTTCTGCAACCCAGATGATATATCCCAAACCCGAGCACCATGTAAGCAACACAACCTTCAGAACTCTTAATCCCGATCACGGAGAACAGTATCTGATGCTTTTAACTGTACTATCCCCAATTATCCAGCACTGGGCAGCATGGTGATACAGGCAATGCTGCCTCACAGTGCTTGGGACTCGGGTTCATTTCCAATCTCTGGACCCTGTCTGTGTGGACTTTGTACATTCTTCCCGTGCCTGCATTGGGAGCCTTAATTCTTTTCTCTCTCCACAGTACGTCTCTGTGTTTGCTTCAGATTTCTACTATCTACAGTATTTTTGCTTTTGTTCGATTGAGAAATGCAGCAAATGTGACAGGTTTTTGTAAAAGCAGTCGTGGTTCGCGGTTTCCTCTGGGTGTTAAGGAATCGTGCCCGGTCACATGTCTGAGTGCAGTGTCCCTGGATGCCCAGTCCATCTCTCTCAGTTCCCTCAGTAGATCGGCACTACATGCAGCATTTCCTTATGCCACCCCTGGGACTCCCCACACCCCATTGCCTGGCACTCGATACTCCCTTCGCAGGACTGTGCACACAACGACACTGGGAACTTTCTGACCCGCTGGAGATGCTGGGTAAAGACCCTATCATTGAAAGGAACAGAATAACTAGAATCCAACTGAATAGCAAAGCTGAGTAAACAGGCTGAATTACATCCATCTGCTCTGACATTTTCTAACCTTCTGTTTATCCTCGTCCATCTGCAAATAGATGGCCCATATGTATACCTTGTCACGTGCGAGTAAGGTTAGGAATCGTAAGGTAGCGCAGTTAAATACACGGTCGGGGAGGCAGCACTTCCGATATGTGGATCATTGGGATTCCCGGGTTGGTAGGATATAAACACGATGAACAGGATGGAGTTGAACTGGCAGCAATTTACGATATGTGGATTATTGGGATTCGCAGGTCAGTAGGATACACACAAGAAGGACGGGATGCACATGAACTGATAACAATCTCCGATATGTGGATCATTGGGATTCCCGGGTTGGTAGGAGATAAACAAGATGGACAGGATGGAGTTGAACTGGCAGCAATCTCCTGGCAGACAGGTTGGCTATTGTCTTTACGAGGGTTTAAACTAGTATTTGGACGAGGGGTGTGTGCAACCACAGCAGAAGGTCCAAAGGTACAGTGACTGAGGGGGAGTTGGAAAATAATCCCAGTACAGCTAAGACCGAAAAAACAAAACAGAGGGTACTGAACACAGTGGCCTGGCAGACTGAAGTGTGCTGATTTTAATATGAGGAATCTGTTTGTTTGAACAGATATTTCAATGTTGCTGCATGTCAGAAAATAGGAAGAGATAATGGTTAATTGTCCACTGTGTCCTTCACTGGACCAGCTTGTCTCTCCTGGCACCAAAACTTGTTACTGTGGGTCAGAGAACTTCAGAATTAATACAACACAGAAGGAGGCCATTCAGCCCAGCACCCTGAGCTCTCCAACCTGACAACTTGGAAATAGAGGGAATGATCGGAGCTAGACTGAGAGGGAGAGAAATAAACAGAGAGAAAGACAGTGAAGTGAGATAAATAAAGTGAAGAAATGGAGCGACAGAGTGAATGAGAGCAATGCGTGTCAGATGAATGTGAAGTTAGATCAGGAGACAGCATGAGGAGAAATACACAGAAACGTTTTTTAGAAACTCTCACAGACTGTAAGCCCTTTGTCTGGTGCCATACCCTGTGGGCACCATGCTGATACTGGCTGTCATCCCAGATCATTTATCGCCAATAACCCAGAGCTGAGTAGCTGACAGCGAAACACAATCCAATAGACCAATAGACTGGTTCCAGGGAGAAGGTAAATTTATTTAAATATTCTGAGCCAACAGGAACTTGTAGCCCCTCTAGGCACTGCGTGAGAGGCAGGGTGGAATCTCAGTGAAGGGAATCACTGGCAGAGGGGAAATCAGGATCTCAGCTGTGGGTCAAATAACGATTGATAAAGTTTGCACACCACCTCCATGGTTTTGTAATTCACATTACAATTTATATAGTTCCACATAGCAAGTGTATTTTAACAATATTGTCTTTTTGTAGTTTTCATATTTTTGTAGATACAGAAAAGCTTTTTTATCCTTGTATTTGTGTTGAATAAACACATTTTATTACTGAGGAAGAAAGGACCTGCTCCGATGTGACAGTCGTCATCTGAACCGTGCTGGGACCAGAATCCGAGTGAATCCTAACCAAGGCTGTAGACAGAGCTTTAAACTGATTAGGAGTGTGTGTGTGTGTGGGTGGGGGGTGGGGTGGAGGGGGTGAGTGGGGGGGAGTGTGCAGTTAGGGTTTGATTAGAAAAGCCGAATTAAAAGACGAGATAAGAGTACAGAACTCAGGAGAGGTTATTAAAATCTTCAGCACATACACAAATAGGATAAAGCATCTGGAGCTGTTTAACATATCAAACTTCAAGCACACTGCACAAATGAATGACAATGAGAAGATGGACGGTTAATGCAGGACTGAAGGGGTTACAATTGAATGCATGCTGTATAAGGAATAAGGTATATGAGCTTGTGGCACAGAATTAAATCAGCAGGTAGGAAGAGATGGGCATCTGAATATTTAAGGATATTTATCCTATCGAAAAGATATGCCGGTGGGCAGAGGGAGTGGATTTGCATTATTAGTAAGAAATGAGATTAAATCAATTGTAAGAAAGGAAGTAAGGTCAGATGGTGTAGAATCTGCGTGGGTAGAATTGAGGAACTACAAAGGTAAGACAACCACAGTTGAAGTCTTGTACAGGGCTCCAAAGAGTAGTCAGGACCTGGGGCACAAGGTAGACCAGGAGATAGAAAAGATGTGAAGGAACGGCAAAGTACAGTAATCATGGGTGATTTCAGTATGCAGGGGCACTGGTAACATCAGATTTGTAGTGGTTCACAAGAAAAGGAATTTTAGGAATGTTTATGAGATGGCTTTTTGGAGCAACTTCTGGTGGAGCCCACTCGGGAACAGATGATACTGGATTTAATGACGCAGGATTCGTAATGGAGATTAGGGTGAAGGTAAACTTCGGAAGCAATGATCAGAACATGATTGAATTTATTCTGCAATTTGAGAGAGAGAGAAGATAGAATCAGAGGTAACAGTATTTCAGCTGAATTAAGGCAACTACAGAGGCATAAGGGAGAAGCTGGGTAGAATTGACTGGGAGAGGGGTCAAGCATGAAAGACAGGGGAACAGCAATGGCAGCAGATTCCAAGATTAATTCAGGAGTCACAGCAGGGATTCTTGCCGAGGAATAGAGGCATGGTACAGGGAGGACGAGGCAGCCAGGGCTGACGACGGAAGTCAGGGATTGCATACAAGCAAAAGAGCAAGCATATAATGTGGTGAGGGGCAGTGGGAAAGTAGAGAAATGGAAACTTACAAAGACTAACAGAGGGA
Organism: Hemiscyllium ocellatum; assembly: GCF_020745735.1. Lineage (NCBI taxonomy): Eukaryota > Metazoa > Chordata > Chondrichthyes > Orectolobiformes > Hemiscylliidae > Hemiscyllium > Hemiscyllium ocellatum. The sequence goes on along the minus strand of NW_026869109.1, from coordinate 367,059 downwards.
AAAAAGGACAGAGAAGATTAGATATGGAGGTAAGCTAACCAGCAATACAAAGGAGACTGTAAGAGGATCTTTAGATATATAAAGTGCAAAAGAGAGGGACAAGTGAATATGGACCACTGGAAAATGATGCTGGAGAGACAGTAGTGGAAAACAAAGAAACGAATGAGGAACTAAGCATTCAATGTTCATGGTGGAAGACACGAGTAATTTCCCAAACATTGAAGAGAGTAAGAGGGCAGAGCTGAATATGGTGGCCATCACTAAGAAGAACATGCTAGAAAACTGAATGGCCTGAATTTGGATAAATCACGTGAACCATATGGACTACACCCCAAAATTGTAAGGGAGATAGCGGAAGAGGTAGTGAAAGTGAATGTGAAAGTGGTAATCTTTCAGGAATGACTAAAATCAGGAATGGCTGGAAAATTGCTAACGTGACACTCCATTTAATAAGGGAGTTAGGCAGAAGATGGAAAATTACAGACTGATTAGCCTAACCTTGTTTGTGGGTAACATACTGGAATCCATCGGGAAGGATGGGATTTCTGAATACTTGGAAGTATATAGCAAAATAGTGCAAAGTCAGCATTGTTTCATCAATGGGAGGTCATATCCAGCTGGAATACTTTGAGGGAGTAACGACCAGATTTGACCAAAGAGAACCAGGAGATGTTATCCACCTGTTTCTTTAAAATCCTTTGATAAGGTGCCACGCAGGAGGTTGTTGAGAAAGATTAGGGCCCCTGGTGTTACAGGCAAGGTGCTAGCTTGGATAGATGCATGGCTGTCAGACAGAAAGCAGAGAGTGGGGATAAAAGCATTCATTGACAAGTGGTATTCTTCAAGACTCAGTGTTGGGGCCACAAAATTCGCTTTGTGCATTAATGGTCTACATGAAGGAATTGAGTGCATTCTGACTAGGTTTTCAAACAGTACAAAGATGGAATAGAGGGATAGGTGGCATCGAAGATGTGGTTCAGCTGCAGGAGGGTGCAGTAGCACCGTCTAGCACCCCTCTGATGTTCGCCTTCCAGACCACCAACCTTGGGTTACAACGCATCATCCTCCGGCATTTCTTCCATCGACAGTCAGACCACACCACCAGAGATATACTAACCTCCCCACCCCTATCAGAATTCTACAGAGACAATTCCCTTCACCACTCCCTCGTTAGGTTCACGGACCCTCCCTCCCACATCTCAACAAGCCACCTTCCACTCCCGGCATCTTCCCTTGCCAGTGCAAGAGGCATGAAACCTGTGCCAACAACTTCCTCCTCACCTCAATCCAAGGCCCAAAAGGATCCTCCCACATCAGGCAGAGAAGATCCTGTGCATCCAAACACCTCATCTCCTCTGTCCATTGCTCCTGGTCTCCTCTACATTGGGGAGACAGGACGTCAACTTGAGAACGGTTCAGGGAACACTCTCCGTCACACACCCAACAACCCCACTTCCCTGTGGCTGAATTCTTCGCCTCTCCCACCAGTCCTCCAAGGACATGCAAGTCCTTGGCTTCCTCCACTGCCACATTCTAGCCACCAGACGTATTCCACATTGGAACCCTTCAACCACACGGTATCCGGCGTAATGTCACCAGCTTTCTCATCTCCTCTCCCTCCACCTTATCCCAGATCTAACCCTCCAACTGAACACCGCCTGTTGAACTGTCCTACCTGTCTATCTTCCTTCCCATCTATCCACTCCACCTTCCACTCGCACCACTCACCTCCATTTAGCCATTATTTTCCAAGCTACCTTCGTCCCAGCCCCTCCCATTCATCTCTCAACCTCCTTCCGCCACCCACTTCATTCCTGATAAAAGCTTTATGACTGAAACGTCGAATATCCTGCTCCTCAGAGTCCGCCTGGCTTGCTGTGCTTTTCTAGCAACACACTTTTTGACTCAGATCTCCAGCATCTGTGGTCCTCACTTTCTCCTGCTGAAGGAATTGCATAGGTTAGGGGAGTGAGCAAAGAAGTGGCAGGTGGAGTATAACTTGGGCAAGTGTGAGGTCATGCAGTTTGCCAGGAAAAATAATGGCATGGACTATTTTCTAAATAGCGAGCAAGTTCAGAAGACTCGGGGGTGGTGGGGGGGCAGTGCTAGTCCAAGGATGTTGAAAGGTAAACCTGCAGGTTGTCAGCAGTTGGGAATGCAAATAGAATGATTCCATTTATTTCAAGAAGGCTTGAATATAAATGCAGGGATGTACTTCTGAGGCTCTATAAGATTTTGGTCAGGCTACAGTTGGATTATTGTGCACAGTTTTGGGTCCCATATCTCAGGAAGGATGTACTGGCCCTGGAGCATTTTCTGATAAGATTCACGAAAGTGGTCCCAGGAATGAAAAGCTTAACATATGAAGAACATCTGAGGGCTCTGAGTCTATATTTGATAGAGTTCAGAAGGATGTTAGGAGGTCTAATTGAAACATACAGAACATTGAATGACTTGAACAGGGTGGATTTTGGGAAGATATTTCCAATGGAGTGGAGACTAGTACCGAGGGGACAGAGTAAAGAGAAGACTTTTTCAAATACAGATAAAGATTAACCTATTCAGCCAGAGAGTGGTGAATCTAGGGAATTCACTGCTACGGAAGGCTGTCGAGGCCAGGTCATTGAGTATATTTAAGAGTAAGACAGATAGGTTCTTGATTGTAAAGGGGATGAAGGGTTACAGATAGAAAGCTGAAGAATGGTGTTGAGAAGCTTAACAGCCATCATTGAATGGCGGAGCAGGCTCAATGGGCTCATTCCAGATGTATCCTGGAATTTGATCTTCTTATGATTTTTAAAGAGTAACATCCCAAATTGATGACTGGGAAATATCATGTTCCCTCCCTCCAGTCTCTGCAGCCATGTCCCCAATAATATAATCACACTGAAACTGAAAAGCAGTGCATGGTAGTTAATCACAGTTGATTGACATCGACAACATTAACAACATGACACTCACCTGCCCTCTCTGATCCTCGACTCACCATCTGAATTGTGTTTCACGTCATATTCTCTGTTTACATATCCATGCCATTTGTCCGTTATAACTCATGTTGTCAAAGGCACATTTGCCTGTCAGATTATGGACGAGAAAAGTTCTCTCGAAATTTTACTGACATTATAATCACTGATTAGTAGTTACAGACTGTATGTTTCCATTTATAAACGGAGAAACTTGTTTATGTTCTGACAATCCTTTGACATTTCTCCCATATCCAAGGAAGATTGAATGATTACACGCAATCATTCTACCATCTCCAATATTCCTTCCCTCAGCCACCCCCACATATCCCAAGCTGAATGAGTAAATTTTAAACATTCTTTTAAATTTTAATAAAGTCAATATTGAACTCAAAGAGGTTAAATTGAGCTATTTGTTCAGTGACTGTGATTAATGTCAATCTCCGTGGATCCTAATTAACTATCGTTAAAAGATAAATGGGCTCTGTTCAATGTGCTATCCCATAGTGTGAGTAGGAGCATCACATACAGCACTAACGGGGATCCGAAGCTCGAGAGAGAGGGGGAGAAGATATCAGAATCTGAGAACATTAGACAGGAATGTTACAATAATGATTCATAATCTGAAGACCGTGGATTGGAATGTTCCAACAATGGATCCGAATCTGAGAACATTACACTGGAATGTTCAAACAATTGACAGGAGTTTATCCTCGGGTCTTCAGTGGCTTTCTCAGCCTTGGATATCCTCAGCATCACGGATCTAGGATATCCTTTGGATTATTCAAGGTGGTTACTATACCATCTTCGCCATAGTTGGTGTTCCTGGTAAGTCATTATATTTGTCTACTAAACCAGGTTGAACTGGATTTCTGCTCATGATATGTACATTTTGGAAAGTGCAAGTCAATATCTTCAGTTCCAAACAAAAATTCATTTCCTTATATATTATAACTATCAAACGACGATTTATAAATTACTCACTGATATGCGAGAAGGAACCAGACTCTTAAACTCCATAATCCATTTTGTCCTTCACAGATTTACATCTCTATGTCCTCTCCACTCACCAATCCTGTCCAATACCACCATCATGATATCCTAGTCTCGTCCTCAGTCTCAGTGCAACTTCTGAATAAACCATTTGTGCCTTTGTTCAATCCGGATGCAACAGTTTCACGTTACTTGTAATCACATGTCCGTCACTAAATAATTGATCTTGAGAATGTTTAACTTGTTCTCTGCACGTAAGGGAAGACAGTTTATGGTGGTCAAGCCGTTGACTCATAATCTGGAGCCACAGAATAATGGCCTGTTGATATCTCATGAAGGAAATTGGGGAGTTTAAAAGCAACCATTATCATTTGTTATGAAAAACAATCTGCTTGCCTCAAGTCCTTTAGGGAAGTCAATGTGTCATGCTTACCTCGTCAGGTTTCCGGGTGACTTCTGTGATGAACACGTGGGTGTACTGTACCTTTGAGAGAAAAAAACCAACAATAACTACCTGACAGCACCAAGAGTTCTGAAAATAGATATAATGTATCATTTGGTCGAACAACCCGATTAGCTCATTGTGTTGAAACAAATTCAGCAAAACATTTTAAAATATACCCCAAAATACCAACCTTCAATCAAGTATTAATTTGTTATATTGGCAATCGTAACAGCCAATGATACAATCCAATAGTTTGGCGGTACAAGACCATGGAAAATTGAACAGTTTAGAGGAGAACTGCCAAGCTACCATCATGCAAAGACTGCCTGAAAAATAGCTCTCCTTCGGGTACCCTTATTGATTAGTAACTAGTGAAGTAGAGTCCCCAAGAAAAAAAGAAGACAGGAATATGGAGAAGAATCGAAAGCTTCCTGGTTTTGAGATAAGAAATTTTGTTTTGTAAATCTTGATTAGGAGTCTTATCGGCCTAGGATTGTGGAGGGGGAAGGTCAAAGACAGGTTAGCGGAAGAAGTTGTAAATAGTTGTTCATTTATTATTCTCTGTTATACTTTAAGGAATAAAGATATTAATTTTTACTTTAAATAGATTTGGACTCTAGAATTATCACCGATTACAGCATGGGATAAATCTTTTCTCCGTTGTTGGTTTTAATTAAGCATGAAGATTTATCATGTGTTGTAACACTACAAACCCACAGCAATGTGTTTTACTCTTTATGGTACTGTGGAACAACTGAACCAGCCACTCAGTTCAAGATCTGCATAACATGCTGCACTGGCCAGAGCTTCATACATCCTGTGAGAGAAGAATAAACGTAAAGATAGCTCCGTTTCTCTGCCCGTTTTCTGTATTGCTGCATCTCATTTCCATTCAGGTACGTGATCATCCCCTATTTTAGGTGCATTCAATCTCATTGAAATTCTCCCTGAGAGTGATGCATATCTACATAGGTATCTCTGGTGCTGACTTTATTGATGCTGACGTACAGATGTAAGGGAATTATAAATTCCATGTCAGTCGTAGTGCATAGAAAGGAATGGCTTTTTGTGGCACTGGAAAGAAATGGCGATGTCTAAGTGAGAGAAAAGATGTTTTTTGACAATCCCTGAGAGTGTTGTTGAGGCAGTATTTGGGGTACTGTGGATATACTTTCTCTCAAGTTTCGCCAGACTAATCCCTGGGATGATGGCACCATGAACAGTGAGTGAAGCTCAGTGAGATAATAAGAGATTGCATTGAAAATTAAGGGGGATGGACAATCACTCATGATGTTCTAAACAGACACTGATACAGTGATAAGTTCCATGGCTTTTTTCACTCAGATTACATGATTCTCGATAGCTTAAGAGCCTCTGAGACCGTTCGACCCAACCATTCTCACTCCCTATTTCAACTGAGACAGAGAGAGAAAGGGTGGGGGGGGGGGGGGGGGAGAGAGAGACAGAGACAGAGGTTCAGGAAATGGCTTGATCATCTGAATTACCTGATCCTGTTCCTTTTGTCTTCATTTCAGTGATTGCAAAGTTAATGGCTGTAATTTCCCTGAATGTTCTTTTATTGAACGTTGCAAACAGAGGGGGTAAAGTATTTTGTGAGTCATCTCTGGTTGAGTTATGGGGACTGTATTCACGGTGAATCTGGGTCTATAATATCACCAACAAATGAAGCACAAGTTGCAGAGAGGAAATACTCTGTAAAGAGACCAGAGGCGTCTGTCGAAACAAATAACATTTTCCAACTGACACCAAACCATGTGTGACAGTCTTGAGGGACTGAATGAGATCCTGTATTACTGTTGACCAGGTATTTTGGGCAAGTGGCCTCCATCTGTTCCTTGCAGGAGATGTGAGGGGTTGACTAGAACATAGTAACACAGGACTGAGCAGCAGGAGTGGGCTATTAAATACTTTGTCACCGCTTCATGTGCTTTTGCTCAAAGCAGCATGTTTCTGTCTGTATACCATTTTACGACATACCAAAAACAAATTTTAATAAATGCAAACATCCAGGCACCACAATCCTCTGGGGAAGGGAATTTCCACTTGAACAGCCTTTTGAGAATTTCTCATTTGTATTCCAACAAATGTTGGAGGGTCACTATGTCCTTTCCGAGTCCCACTCCTCCACTGGTTACACCCATCTTAAATGCAGTCATTTTAGTGAGGTGGCCAATGATTTAGGTCTCAGACTCCGCCATTTTCTAGAAAAATGTGAGACACAGAAAGTTGAACTCATAACAAATGGTAAAATGATAGAGTTCCCCAAAATGTTATTCTGCCTTTGAAGTTATTCTGATCACACCATCTACTGGTAGTGGGATTTCTTTCTGGAACGGTGGGATTTGGCTGAATTCCCTTCATTTCAGGCAGTGGAGAGATTTAAATGAATCCTCACCAGGAATCCTTCACAAGTGGTAAAGATGACGTGAGGATTTTATGATCTCACACTTTGCTATGGGGCGGAACAAAGTAAGAGAGAGGGATCAATCGGCTGCTCCTTCTCAGACAGGGAACATTTTTCTCCCTCTCTGTGTTGGAACATGCAATTTTGTCAATGAACACCAAACTGGACCATGTGCGATCTCCTGGAATATTCTCTGGAAAACCTGATTCTGGATTATATGCAGGTGCGTCATTCTTCTTGTTGTACACAATTCCTTCCAATCGCAAAAAAATGTCCCCACTTTATAATTTGAAGACATGCTTACATGTAAATATCGGTAGGTGTCTTTATAGTATGTGTGTTAATATCAATACATATTTTTCTTAAAGTTTATTCTCTAGCTTTAGTCTCCCTGACAGGAGATAATATGCATCCAGCTGATACACTTTCCAGAAAGACATGGATGGTTCAATACTATTTCTCAGCTAAGATCAAAACTGATAATCCCCCATAACAAAAGGCCGGCATTCCAGGAATGAGTAAAGGGAAACCTCTTTGAAAATCTTCGAAAATAATTATATCTTTTTATTTTAGTGTTAGGGGATCAATCCTGCACACAGGACATTGGGTGGGGTCTCAGCAATGCCCTGTCCAGATGCAGTAAAACATTCCTGTAATTAAACCTGATACCTTTTTTTTCCAAAAACAGCATCATTCCACTTACCTTCCAAATCACTTGCTGCATCTGACTTCATATGATTCATGTCGCAAGAACATGGAAACCTCCTGTATCACCGAGTTCGGCAATCTCTCTCCATTTAAATTGTTTGCCATTGTTTCATCCTTCATGCCAAAATAGACAACTTACCTTATGTTATTTCTGCAGAAGGTTTGCTCACTAACCTTCCCTGCCTGTATCACGTTGCAGACTCACTACCTCCATTTGACGACACATTGAATGACCATCTTGGTGTACGAGCTAATTGAGCTCCAAGCCATTCCCTCCCCTTCCTCCAGATCTGATCTCTGAGGCATTCCATCAGTTACAGCTTTGCAGGTTGAAAATAAACATTTATCTCTACTTTCTGTTTCCTGTAAGCGACAGCTTCCCTGTTCCTGTGTAGCGGCTCAGGTGGGTTGAATGGCCTCCTCCTGGACTGTGTAGTGTACTGAATGAGCTGAATTACTTCATTCTATACTCCTGTGTAATACCTTAGAGGGGCGGAATGGTCTCCTCCTGTGTCATTGTAACGATCCTGTCTGACTGAATGGAGTTTTCCCCAATCCTGTAACAGCATCGAGGGTTGGATTGAGGGAACAACACATGGGGTAGGGACAGCAGTATATCTCTGTAACAGCTTCGAGGGTGGATTGAGGGCACAGCACATGGGGTAGGGACAGCAGTATATCTCTATAAGAGCCTGGAGGAGTGGATTGAGGGAACAACACATCGGGTAGGGACAGCAGTATATTTCTGTAAGAGCCTCGAGGGTGGATTGAGGGAACAACACATGGGATAGGGGAAGAAGTTGCCCATTCGGCTTTTCCATTCAGAATGTTCATGGCTGATCCGAGTGCGTCTGACCATCCATTTCATGTCTGTTCCCAATAAACACTGACCCTTCTGTCCAGTAAAGATCAGTCGAGCTCAGCCTTGAATCTCTTCAATAACCGAGTCTTCACTGCTCCCTGAGGATGAGAACACCACAGGTAGCACGACACTAAAGTGAAAGGGACGTCCTTATTTCATTGTGGGTCTGTTATTTGAAAACTGTGTTAACTGAACATCAAATCACCACCTCTTTTCAGACATAAGGACAGAATAATTAGGAATAATTTGGAACATAATCCATTCCGGACTCCAAACCTATCCCACATTCCCACTGCCACTTTCCAATCAAATATGTATCACACCCAGCCTCTGCTGCTGTCTCAGGAAGAGAATGCCTGATAGCATAATACCGCAGGAGCATTAAGGAAATGAGCAGATTGAGGCCATTCAGCTTATTGAGTCGGAACTTCCGTTCAATAATTTCTTATATGTACCTCGACCTCATTCTTCTGCCTTCTACCTGGAATCCTTGATCCCCTTACAAATCAAAAACATATCGAATTGGGTCTTAATGACACTAGTGTCTGGCCTCTGTGTATCTGTATATGAGTAACTGTTTGTGTGTGTGTGTGTGTGTGTGTGTGTGTGTGTGTGTGTGTGTGTGTGTGTGTGTGTGTGTGTGTGTGTGTGTGTGTGTGTGTGTGTGTGTGTGTGTCTGTTTGTTTGTGTGTGTGTGTGTGTGTATCTGTGTGTGTGTCCATGTGCTTGTTGTCTGTGTGTTTGCGTGTCTACATCAGTCTGTCTGTGTTTCAGCCTGTGTTTCGATCTATATTTATGTCCATTTGTATGTGACTGCCTATGTATTTGTGTGTTCATTCGTTTATGTATACCTATCCCCTGGTAAGTATTGTGTGTGTTCATCTATGTCTTTCTGTGTCTGCATCTCTGTGCAGGGAGGTATCTGTGTTTTTTTTGGAAGTGTAAGGACTGTTGTTGGAACTGTCAGTGGGTTTAAATTGAGAATCGTCTTTCACTGAACATTGATCCTTAACTGGTCAGTAGGACGTGGATGTTTCGGATTCTCCACACGAGGTGTCCTGGTCCTCTCCAGCTCTTCAAGAGTTCTCCCCACATGGAGGGGGAGGGGAGTGAGAGAACGGATATCGGATACTCCACTAAACGGCTTGGCCCTTTCTATCCTATTCAGGCTGTTTCGCCTCGAATGGGAGAAAGGGATGGAGGGAGGGTGGGAATGGGTGACCTGGCTGTTTGTGCTGGTATAAGTAGGGGGAGTTGTGAGGTGTTTGGAATGAGTCAGTCGACAGTTTTGAATCCATATGGTATTATTAGTTGCTGAATTCAATAGTGAGAGTGGTAGTGCCTGAGCCTTATTTGGAGACAGAGCGTGAACCTTGTTTGGGGTTAGGTGCTATAACAGATATACAGTGAGTGTGAGGGAGCAGAGAGTATATGGTAACTCTTATCCTAACAGAGTGAGGAGGATATTGTTGCTTACCAGTATTGTGGGCCATTTCTTCAGATCATCTCAGCGTCGAGGTGAGCCTCCCTGAATGTCTTGTCCAAATCTGTCACTAATAACAACACAGACCTCTCCCTCAGCTTCCAGAGACTCAGTTTAGGTAGAGTTTACAGATAGCAAGGAGAAGCAAATATCGGTGTGTTATATATTGAAACCAAAACGGTAGCAGAAAATTTGAGCATCATATGCTCTGAAAATTAGATAGGCAAATATTGTGGGTACCGCAGTCTTATTGAATGGTCTCAAGTTGCATCTAAGCTGTGTTAATTATGACAGCTGAAGCAGTGAAAAATAAGTTCCGTAAGTGTATATGAGGTGGGTTGAAGAGTATGTTGTGAAGCAAAGTAGAGAGCAGGTTATTTTGGATTTGATGTTGTATGGTCAGAATGATGAATTATTAACCTTGGTCTGAAGCAGCTTTTAAGGGATAATGGCATTTATAAGATGCATTTTACAAGGTGTCTGCATGCAATATAGAATACTTGAATATTCTAGTCAAACGTCATGGAAGACTGGAGGCTAGAGTGTCAAGATATCTTCAGTGAATTTGGAAAGTACAATATAACATTCAGTGGGAGACAAGCAATGGTTGTTAGAGTCATAGAGTCCGACAGCACGGAGACAGGCCCTTCAGCCCAAACTGGTCCATTCCAACCAAAATGCCCATCCACGTTAACCCCATTTCCCTGCAATTGCCCCTTATCTTCTGATTAGGTTACTTACAGTGTGGAAACAGGCCCTTCGGCCCAACAAGTCCACACCGGCCCGCCAAAGCGCAACCCACCCATTCCCCTACATTTACCCCTTTACCTAACACTAGAGGCAATTTAGCATGGCCAATTCACCTGGCCTGCACATCTTTGGACTGTGGGAGGAAACCGGAGCAGCCGGAGGAAACCCACGCAGACACAGGGAGAATGTGCAAACTCCACACAAGTCAGTCGCCTGAGTCGAGATTTGAACCCAGGTCTCTGGCGCTGTGAGGCAGCAGTGCTAACCACTGTGCCACAATCCTTCTAATTCTTTCCTATCCGTGTGTTTTTCAAATGCCTTTTAAATTTTGTTAATGTCCGCCTCAATCACTTCTCATTCCATATGCGTAACAGCCCGTGTTAAAAAGTTGTTCCTCAGGTCCCCTTTTATTCTGTCCCCTCTGACCTTAAACTGATGCCCTCTAGTCTGTGATTGCCCAACCCTGGGGAAAAAGACTGGGTGCATTCACTCTATCCATGCCTGTCATGATCTTATAAACTTCAATATGATCCTCCCACAGTCTCATGCACACAAAAGTAAAAAGTCCTAGCTTGTCCAACCTCTTTCAAAAACTCAGACCATTGAAACCTTGACAACATCCTTGTAATTCTTTTCTGCACTCTTTCCAGTTTAATAACGTCCTATCTATAGCAAAGTGAACAAAACTGACCATAACACTGTCAATATGGCCTCAACAGCATTCTGTATAACTCAACATAGCTCCCTCATTTCGATACTTCGTGATATAAACCGATTAAGGTCAGTGTTCCAAAAGCTCAATTCACTGTCTACCTCGGAATCAACTTCCAGAGAACCATGCACCTGAATTCCAAGTCCCTCTGGCCCACCACACTCCTTAGGACCCAACCATTCACCATGAAACTCCAAACTTGATTTGACTTTCTAAAATGCAAGAACTTACACTGATCAATATTAAAATCCATTTGCCATTTTTCAGCCACTTCTCCAGCTGATCAAGATACTGCTGTAATTTCTGAAATTTGTGATAACCTTCCTCACTCTCCATGATGCCGCCTGTTTTAGTGCCGTCTTCAAACTTACAAATTATGCCTGTACATTCTCATTTAAATCATAGATACATGTAATATGTAGTGGTGCCAGCATCAACCCCTAAGGCATTCCACTATTCACAGGCCTCCAGTCTGACCAGCATGTTTCCATTATTAATCTCTGCTTTGTAACATCAAGTCAATGTTGTATTTAATTTGCCAACTCCCCCTCAATTCCATGCGATCTAACCTTCCAGAGCGGCGTACCATGTGGAACCTTATTGAAGGCCGTACTATAAACCATCTAGACAACATATACAACCAGGACCTCCTCAATGTTGCTGGTCACTTTAGCAAAGAACTCCAACAAAATTGTGAGTCATGATCTCCCTTACACAAACTCCCGTGCTGAATTTGATGAAGGGCTTTTGCTTGAAACATGGATTTGCCTGTTCCTCGGATGCTGCCTGACCTGCTCGACTTTTCCAGCACCATTCTAATCTTACTCAGAACCACACCCTGTCTTTCCAAGTGCATGTATATCCAATCTCCCCGAATCTTCTAAAGTAACCTACCCACTAGCTTTTAGGATTACTGGTCTTTAGTTCCCAGGTTTATCTTTGCAGCATTTCTTGAATACGGGCTCAGCATTCGCTATGCTCCAGTCGTCCAGGACCTCACTCTTTGGCCAGTGATGATAGAAAAGAGCCAAGCAATGCTCCCACAATTTCTTCTCTATGCTCCCATCCTCCTGCAGTGTTCCTGAATATAACTGATCAGGACCAGGAGGTTTTAGAAATACTGCAAAGTCTGAAACATACGAACACGAAAGAGTGAGAAAGTGACTCAATGATGGTTAACATAACAAATTAGAAAACATGTTAATTAGAAGAAGTGACTTCAGAAGAATTCCAGCTATTGTGGTAAACTGAGAACTCTCAGAAATTAATGATCCAAAAAAGGAAGGCCATGAAACTGAAAAGGAAATCAAAAAGAGAACATACCTGCTTACAAACAGGAACACAAAGACTGCATCAATCTGCGATCTATATTTCAAAGGAAACAAAATAAAAGCAAGATCAAATGTGGAAATTTGTAATCGGGAGAGGCGAGGTCATTGTGGACAACAGGGAAATGGCCAAGAAAACAACCAGTTACTTTGCATCTGTCTTCATGGAGGAAGATCCAGAAAATCACCCAGTAATACCAAGTGATCATATCGTACTCCTGGAGCTAAAGACATAAAGTCAATTCATATCAGTAACAAGGTAATACTTGAACATGGAGCTGGATTGAGCATTGCTAAGTCTGACGAAACAGATGTACTTTCTATCAAAATGTCGGAAATAAATCACCAATAGTAGTATTAATTGCACTGTCGACGACTGTGTTTTATTTTCCTGCACATTCTGCAGAGACCAGAAACTATTGTGGATAAACTTGAATCAAGCACTATAGATGACTGGAAGGGATCCAAACAGATAAAGGGAAAAAGAGGGTGGAGAACTGCAGACCAGTTAAATTAAGAGTTGCAGTGAAACTGTTGGAATCCATTACACAGGATGACATTTTTTGTTATCTAGAAAATAACAGCTACAATGGAGAGAATCAGCATGCATTTCTGATAGAGAAATCATAGTTGATAAACTTCGGAATTGTTTGAAGTAATTCCTTACAGCATCGATAATGGGGAATCAGTAGAAGTGGCATACATTGGATTTTCGGAAGGGTTTCTAAAAGATCTTAGTGAGTTCGTAAATGCAATGAATGTGAAGGGTATTTGGATGAATATATGTAAGTGGAAAGTTAAAGTTTGGTTCGCCTCCATTTAAGAGAGTCAGAACATTGATGTAAAGACATGTTGAAGCAGTTTCACAGCGTGTTGGTGGGACTGTGCCTGGAGTATTGTGTACAGTTTTGGTGAGCGAATCTCAGAAAGAATATACTGACCGCAGAGGAAGTGCAATGGAAATTCTCCAGATTATTCCCTCAGATGGTGAGATTGCCTGATGAGGAACTCGGTCTGTGTTCTCTCGAGTTTCAAACAATGAGAGGTGGGTCACAGTGAATTTAGAAAATTCACAAAATATATGACAACTTGTCAATTAACAGAACGCTTCCCTCGCTGTCTATTCCACATTCAAGGCAAATAATGGCAGGATCTGGGACAGGCCAGTTAAGGCTGCAATATGGTGGAAAAACTTCACTTGGAGGGTACTAACTAACACAGGGGCATGGAAACCTACTGACAGGCAAGATTAGTGAGAATCTCCAGATATTCTCCAAGTGTCTCCAGCGGAACAGAATAACCAGGGAACAGGTGGGACTCATTAGTGAGTTGCCAAGTCGCAACCAAATCAACTTTAGTGGTAGGAGACAGAGGGTGGTGGTAGAAGGCTGATGTGCGATTGGAGGCGAGTGTCCAATGGTGTACCTCGGGGATCAGTGCTGTGTCTCTTAATATTTCTGATTCGGAAGTGTTGGTGTTGGACAGGGGTGGACAAAGCTAAAAATTGCATAACACCAGGTTATAGTCCAAAAGATTTATTCAGCGGCACTAGCTTTCGAAGTGCTTCATCCAAGCGCACAACCACCTGATGAAGAAGCAGCGCTTCGAAAGTTCGTGCCTCCAAATAAACTTGTTGGACTATAAGCTGGTGTTTCCTGATTTTAAACTTTATCATAAAGGATGCAGCTGTGAATCTGGACGAGGGGTGGGGGTGCCATAAGTAAGTTTGATACAAAGATTAGCCGGATGGTTGGCAGTGAGAAGGAATGTCTTATGTTACAGGAAGATACAGATGGAATGGTCAGATGGTCACATCAATAGTAGGTGCAATGTAACCCTGATAAACATGAGGTCATGCACTTTGGAAGAAGGAACTTGGCAGGGAAGGAATCAATGAATGGCAGCACAATAGGAAGCTCAGAGTGTGCTTCTCCACATATCCGTGACTGTGGCTGGACAGGGTAACACACAATTTGAGAAAGCGTACGGGAGCGTAAACACAGCCTTCACACATCGAAGCATAGATTATAAGAGCTATGTGGAACTTTTGTTAGCCAAGATGGAATACTGTGTGTAGCTCTGGGAGCTACATTACAGGAAGGATGTGAGTGCACTGGAGGGGTGTAGAGGAGATTCACCAGAATGTTCCCTTGGATGGAGCATATCAGCTATGGAGAGAGGCAGGATAAGCTCGGGTTGTTTAGTTTGGAGCAGAGAAGGCTAAGGGGGACGTGAATCAGGAGGATAAGATTGCGAGGGACATGGACCGGGTGGACAGACAGCAGCTGGTCCTTTTAGTCAAAGGGACAGACTTTTGAAGTGAAGGGTTTGAGACTTAGTGAGAATGTGAGGACTGTTTTTCACACAAAGTATGTTGGGGTCTGGGATGCACTTCGTGAGAGGGGAATTGTCATGGTTACATCAAAACCTAGAAAATGCATGGTTGTGCACCTGAAATGCCGTACGATTCACAGCGACCGGTTTTGTATTGGAAAGTGGGGCTAATGTAGACCGTGCTGTATTTATGATAGTGCAGAGTCTGTGCTTCTGTGATTCTATGGCTGTGAAAGGTCAATCATTCAGTAGATTAAGATAGGAATTAATCAGTTTCTGAAGAATATCTTATCAAAGTGTATAGGAGTGAACTTGTTATATCTTCTGAAAATACGTCAATGGCAAAATTAAGAGAAAAAGGTGTAGATTCCTTACAATCTGATACCAGGCAATTGAGGACAGGTATATAGCAGATCAATGGAGCAAATACTTCAGTTATGCCTTCACAGAAGAAGAAAACAAAAACAAAAATGAAATTTCCTCACAATACGAGGGAACTTTAGCCTGGTGAGAAAAAGGGAATGGAATGAAATTATCCACTAAAACGTTTAATAGAAAATATTGGACTGAAATTAATGGGCATAGACAAAGTCAACAGAGGTTTGTGAAATAGCAATCATATTTGAGAAAATGGCTGTTAGCAAAATTATGGAGAAGGTATCAACGCAATACGATTGGAATCTCAGAAAGATTTTTGATAAAGCCCCAAGCCTTTTGTGCAAATTCGAATCCTATGGGACTGGAGCTAATATATTGTTTGTATTTTAGAATGGGAGAGCTGGCAGGAAACATTGAGTAGGAATAAAACCATGTTTTTGAATGGAAGGCTTGGAGGATATAACAAGGATCGAGATTTGGCATCCAGCTATTACCAATACACATCACATCTTTGGTTGAGGGGCTCAATTGCAATATTCCCAAGTCTTCTGACAACACTAAATGATATCAGCTTGTGGTTGGATGAGGGGGATGTAAATAAGGCTCCGAGGTGATTGAGACAAGTGCAGTGACTAGGCAAATACCTGTTAGATGGAGAGCAATGCAGAGATGGGAGGTTGTGTACTTTGATAGGATCAATTGAATGGCAGCCTATCATCTGAAAAGGGATTGATTGAAACATGTTGAACAATAGATGAACTTAAGCTGCATTTTTTTATTTCTGCGCAGCCTTCTGAGTCCATGTAGGGCAGTGAGTTCTGAACACGGAAATCAATACTGGGAATGGCATTGGCACGCTGTATACAGTCTACATAGACCCAGTATGTGGGAGCTGTAACATTGAACAAAATCTGGATCTCCCTGTACACCAGTCACTGAAAGCAATATTGCAGGAGCAGAAAACAAGTAGGAAGATAAATGGTTTATTCACCTTCATTTCAGGGAGATTTAGAATACAGAAGTAAGGTCATTTACTGCAACTGTACAGGGCCTTGGTGAGACCCCATCTCGAAAATTGTGCACTGTTGTGTGCAGTTTTGGTATCTTACCTAATAAAGGGCAACCCTGCCATTGAGGGAGTGCAGTGAAGGATGACCAGACTGATCTCTGCGATGACAGGTTAGTTGTGGGAGCAGAGTTTGGGGTGACTGGGCTTTAGGAAAATGTGTGGAGAGTTCAGTGAGATATATAAACCTCTGACAGGTTGTGACAGCTTTGAAGCAGGGATGACAGTTCACTTTATAGGAAACGGTTCACGAATCGCATTGCAGTCAAATCGTACTTTTTGTCAGAGAACTCCCTGCATATTGATGGGCCGAAGGCATATATTTCATAATGTTTAAACATATTTTGAGATATGAACATTGTGTGGGGAAAACTGCATTGAGAAGATGTTCGGCCATGAAATAACATGGGGAAAGCTCAATGTGCTGAATGACCCCTCTCTCCCGATGTTTTTGTGCAATCTGTGGGAAAGCTCTGTGCAAAGCCGTGGCGGCACAGTGATTAGCACTACTGTCTCACAGCGCCAGTGACCCGGGTTCCATTCCCGAAACATGCGACTGACTGTGTGGAGTTTGCACATTCTCTCCGTGTCTGCGTGGTTTTCCTCCGGTTTCCTGCCACAGTCCAAAAATGTGCAGGTTAGGTGAATTGGCCACGCTAAATTGCCCGTAGCGTTAGGTGTAGGGGAATGGGTTGGGTGGGGGTGCGATTCGGCGGGTCGGTGTGGACTTGTTGGTTCGAAGGGCCTGTTTCCACACTGTAAGTAATCAAACCAAATCTAAATGTGGTCACAAGCTCTCAGATGTTAGGAAGGATGTCTATGCAGGGTCAACAGGACTGTGTTTCCCATTCACTTTCCTTTAACGAGGTTGATGCCGGGTGTTCTGTCAGGTTTTATCATTTAAGACCTCAGAGTAGTTTGATACGAATGAGTGTCTCTCTTGGCCGATTCAGGGACCATGTCTGTGCGTCTGGAGTCACTTTTCGCCTGACCAAGAAAGCACAGGAGATTGACTTCCTGAAAGTACATTGGTGAAGGAGATCGATGTTTACAATCAACATTGGACACAAGATCACTATTACTGACACCAGATTTTAGGTCTCGATATTTTATTAATTATTTTTAACTTCCACCAGCTGCCAAAGCATTGGCCTAGTCTGGATTTGCAATCCAATGATATATCCACTACAGCACCATCTCCACATGGGGATCTATCGGAAACCACACTGACCTGATTACTTCGGTGCTACTTGACAGCTCTAAGAAAAAGTATTCCCACCAATTTGACTGTCATGATTCGACTGAGGGTGTGGTAAAAGGTCCGATTGTAATTATTCTCCTATTCACGGACTGGACATAGCTGAGTAATTTTCTATATTGCCAGAGAGATGTCAGAGTTGGAGCTGGAATGAAACAACTTCCCCAGGAACACGGCTTGTTGTGCAGCACAAATCTTCAGTCCTATTGCAGGAATGGGGTCAGGCCCATTGCCTTTGTCGTATCTACTGTGTTCAGCTGTTTCTTCACGTCACGGGCAGAAAATCGAATTGTTTGAACACTACCATATGTGATTCTGTGGGAAACATGATGAGTGTAAGGTGGATCATCATTCACTCAACACGTCTGGCTGAGGATAGTGCAGACACCACATCCTTGACTTTTTTCATTGACGTACAGAGCTGTTCCGATATTTAGGATGAGAATATTTGTGGAGTACTCTGCTCCAGTAAATTGTTTAATAGTCCATCGACATTTATGTTTGCATTTGGCAGGACGACAGAGCTTAGGTCTGATCTGTTAGTCTTGGGATCATTTCCCCTCTCCATCAGACATTAGTTCTGCTGGTCGGAATTTAACCAGTTGATTGCAGTAGCTTTAATGGGTTGTCAACAGGTTTAGGTTCACGTGATTCCGACCCTGGCATGTTCACCCACACTCATCACTGAACTATGGATCGGCTTGATGGTAATGGTAGAATTATCATCAGGAAAATGTTACAGATTGTCGTTGAATACAATTCTGTTTCTGCTGCTGCTGTGGTCTACAATATCTACAATTCAATTCTACTGACTGTCCCCCAGTTCACACCGAGACCCATTCACCCATCAGCCCTGTATTCAGTGACCTAACCTGGTTTCTGATGCGGTAACACTTGCATTTTCATATTCTCATTCTGCTGAGGGCCTCTCCCTGGTGTCACTCCTCTAATTTGTTACTTTAACTGAATCCATTTAAAGTAATGATCTAAATCGTTTCTCTTCCACAACGTCAACTTCTGTATTTGAAGTGAATGTGTTCCCCTCTGTTATTCTCCCTGACCATGATTAAGAGTTCTGTAGTGTCAGTGATGCCAGATTTATGAAGTTTCAGAGTCAAGGAACTTGTGCACCATGCGTTATTGTTCAGATCCCAGTGTACGGCTCTCCATGTTGGACAGGATGGTTGAGCATCTTTGACATACTTCTTTGGAAATTTTCCAAAAACAGAAATTGCTTAAGAAATTGCTGAAGATGTTGCAGCATCTTCTGGAATGAATGCAGTGTTAAACATTCAGGTCCAGTGACCCTCGACAAAGATCTCCGTTTCTCAATTTTGGTATTTTTTATTACCAGTATCCATAGTTAGTTGTTTGTGAAAGTTTGTTCTTTGCCTATTCACTTCTGAGGGAGCTCAGCAGGTCTGTCAGCATCTGCAGAGACAGAGAAACGGCATTAGAATTTCAACCCAGTGTGACACTTCTTCACAACTGAAAAGCATTGGAAACTTGGCTTTTTAATACCTTGCCAGAGGTGGGAGATTGGTGACTGGGAAAAGAGGGCCTGGCAAAGATAAAACGGCTTTTAGCAGTGGTGAATGTGAAGATGATATAAAATGGGTTTAAATTAAAGTGTGAATGGGGAAAGGGTTTCTCTGTATTGAGTGCAAGATAAAGAAGACACAATCACACAAGGTCATAGGAGGCCAGGAGGGAGAATGTTGACTATGTGGCATTATATAGATCTGGCCATAAATACGTTTTTCACTGTCGAGATCATCACCTCCTTTAGATAAGGATATCAGGGCTTGCTTCTTATTGACACTAGTAAGCGTTTCATGCTGCCTTAGTATTGTAATAGGGAGAAAAAACAAATCACAGTATGAAGTTGGGTGAGTATTGTTTACCCTAGTTTCAAATTTGCAGTATTTATCTTTAAATGCTTGTTCTTAAAGTTAGTATTGGATGGAGTGTAGAAGGTTGAGGGATGACATTATAGAAGTATCTAAAATTATGAGAGATATGGATAGGGTGAATAGCCAAGGTCTTTTCCACAGGATGGGGGAGTTCAGCCCTAGATGGCATTGGTTTAAGGTGAAAGAGGGAAAATTCACAAGGGAGGCAGGGGCAGTGTTTTTCCACAGCGGGTGGTGTGGGTATGGAATGAGCTGCCAGAGGAAGAGTGGTAGATCCATGTACAGCTGCAACATTTAAAACTCATTTCGACAAATATACGGATGGGAAACATTTTGAGGCATATGGGCCAAATGAAAGCAGATGGGACGAGGTTAATTTGGAAAACCTGGCCAGCACGGACATTTAGAACAGCTTCACGCAGGTTCACAATGGTTTTGTGAAAGTGAAATTATACTTTGCCCTACAAAATCATGCAAAGTATTTCTGCAGATGCCTGAGAATGTAACAAGCGGACTTGATAAAGGGGATCTGGCAGACACCAAGCTTTCCAGAGTTTTTCCACAAGTTTTACAAAATAAAATTTCTTACACAAGATAGAAGCTCGTAGGATGATGGGGAATGTATTAACACGGGATGATGATTGGTTAGCACATAGAAATCGGAGAGTCAGGAGAATGAATCATCAATATAAAGGTGGATCTGCTGGAGGACCACGGCTATCAGTCCGATGGCATCAGTTATTTACACTCTATACTGATAGTTTGAAGGAGAGAGCTGAGTGAAATATACATCCGAGTTTGAGAACAACACTGAGAATCAAAAGGCAGGCTGTTATTTAATGGAGAGGACTTCCACAAAAAGAACAGTACAAAGGGATTGGAGTGTTCCTGTGTATGAAACATAAAGTCAGCATGCTGATGCAGCAAGTAACTAGGTTGTTTCATTAGCGGCTTCCAGGGATGAAAGGGCTATGTTAGTGAGAATCTCTAAGATTGTAAGGCGATTATTCATTGGGGTTTAAATAAATGAGGAGTGATACTGCTGAAAAATACAAGACACAGAAGGGACTTGAGAAGGTAGATGTGAGACGTCGTTACCATTCCTGAGTGGAGTCTTGAACTCGAGGACATAGATACCGAATATGGAATATCAATTTCTATCTGAGATACAAAGTGATGTCTTCTGTCAGACGGTAGTGAATGCCTGGAATTCCCTAACCCGGAGAGGTGTTGAGAGATACAAGGAGTCAGCGAGAAAGTGGAGTTAGACCTGGAGTAGATCAGCCATATTCGTATTAAATGACTGGGCAATCTTGAGGGGCCGAATAGCCTACTCTTGTTCCTATTTATTAATTTCACGTGCTATGCTTTTGAAAAGTTACTGGTTATTTTTCCGGAGTTGTGTTGTGTAATGCTGCATTTGGGTGAGCAGAGGATTTGAGTTAACACTGGGTAGGGTATGGGGGCTGTATTCACAGTAAATCTGGCTCTGTAACATGACCCACATCTGGAGCAGACTTTGCAGAAAGGGGAAGCCTGGAAACAGGGATTGGGAGTGAGTGTCACTTCCTGACCCAGCCTGGATTTTCCAAGTACATTTCCAAAACTGCACCCAACCATCAGAGTGGCCTTGATCTGCCCCTGTGTAGCACATCCCAAGAGCTGAATGGAACATCAGAACATAGGGCTGCAGGACACGAGGGGGCCATTCAGCCCTTTGACACTACTCCACCAGTAAATAAAGTCGTGGCGTATCTCATTGTGGTCCCAGCTGCACTTTTCTCTCCATGCACCATTATCCCTGATTCACCTGTCTATGGACAATCAGACGAAGCCAGCCTCGATATAATATAACGATTCAGCCATCCCAAACTTCTGGGAAAGCGAATTCCCACTTGAACGAATTCGCACTTTGTGATTTTTTTTCTTACTCCAGTTGTGACTGAGGATGGAGGATGTAACTCTTTCCTTTCCTAGTCCAACTCTTCCACGGCTCACAACAAATGTTAAATGTAACCAGGTTGGTGATATTGCCGATGGTAAAAGTCTCAGACTGGGTCAGGTTCAGTGATAAGAACACGTCAGGCAGATTTCTTTAGTCAGCCACAAGTTATTAACAGAACTAACGGAGGAGTATGTTGGATCTGTGGGTAACACTGCTGCCTCACATCACCAAGGAGCTGGGTCTAACTCCAACCTCAGGCGACCCTCTATGTGGAGTTTAAACATTCTCTCCGTGTCTGTGTGGGTTTCCTCCCAGTGCTCCAGTTTCCTTCCACTGTCCAATCATGTGCAGTTTGAAGTGGATTGCCCATAGTGCCCAGGGATGCGTAGGTTAGGTGGGTTAGTTATGGGAAATGCCGGTTACAGCAATAAGATTGGGGGCCAGGTCGAGTTGGGATGCTGTTTGGTGGGTCAGTGTGGACTTAATGGACGGAATGCCCTGTCTCCACACTGTAGAGATTCTATGAAAATGACAATAAATTTGAACTATACAAACACCCAGTGGGTACATACCTAATCCACTCTCCTCGAGGTCTTGTATGTTTCATTTTCATTCCAAGAGTAACCTGTTAAAGCCTTCATAATATAAGCCCTTTACCCCAGGAATACGTGAAATGAAATATCTCTGAACTGCTTCCAATGTAATTACATCCTATCTCAGATAAGGAGACAAAAATACTAATCTCACAGTCAGATCATAATGTTTATAATTGTTTTCTCAAAGTGGTGTGTGAGTCTTTGGAACACGCTTCCCCACAGAGCATTGGAGGCAGAAATATTGAATATTTTTCAGGCACAGATGGAAGGTTCATAAATAACAACAGAGTCATGATTATTGAGGAATGGGCAGCAATGTGCAGTGTGGGGTAAAATGTAGACAGTGGTATCAAATAACACAGCTTCAGAACCTCCAGGAATGTAATGCAAAATGAAATGATAATATTGATAAAATGTTAAGGGAGAATACAAGATGGTGGCGATCCAGAAGGTCTGATTGCTGGGCGCTGCATCAACACACGGGCAAAGTGCTTCTCTAATCCACCCCATCCCAACCATTTACTTAAAATTCAGCACTAAAAGAGCGACAGAATCTTTACGAATCCCGATTTGTAAAACGGAAATGACAAAACATGGGGAAAGGATCGAGTAAGTCCCAACAAGTGGTGCACCCGTCAGAAGCATCGAGCATGCCTGAGGCCGCTGCTGCAACCCACTCTGCTCGTTCGATCGACCCAGTTATCTCACCAGGCCTTGGTCACTGAGTTCACCAAGTTACGTGAAATGATTGAAGCCATGATTGAAGAAGAGTTCGCCACAGCCACTCTCAGCCGTGCTCCAAAAACATGAGCAGCAACTTGACAGCCTTGGACACAGAACAGACGATGCCAAGGGCCGAACCACAGTGACAGAGACCGTGATCGATTCCTCCCGGGAGAGGATCTTTGCCCCTGAAAAACAGGTCTGCACCTTAACTGAACAAGAAGACGACCTCGAGAACAGGGGTAGGATGAAGAATATTCACATCGTCGGTTTGCTGGAGCGGACAGAAGGTGGTCAGCTGGTGCGTTTGTTCAAGAACTGGCTGCAGTGATTCCTTCACTTGGAAACTGAGGAGGGACGGGAGAAGACTGAGACAGTTCATTGGGTTACAGCACGGAAGTCAGACTCAGACCAACACCTTCATCCTGTCCTTGCGCGATTACATAGTTATGGGGACAAACAAAGTCTGATGGAAGCTTTCAGAACCTAGTGGAAGGATCCAATGTGTTTATGTCACGAGAGCTCCAGGATTATGTCCTTTCTGGATTTTTCAGTGGCGGTGATTCAGGAATGAAAATCTTTTGATGACATCAAAAGAAGAGTAAGGGAACGCTGAATTCAGTAACCCTTACGGTACCCAGCGGTGCTCCGTATTGCTTTCAATGGATCCACGAACTCGTCTGATTCTCCAGAGAAAGCAAAAACTTTGTGGACATTTTAAAGTAAGCTGGATATTTAGATAATCATGTTTATCCTTAAAGAAATTTTATTGGATTTTTCTGGTATTAACCAGTGCTACGTTATAGTCGGGAATGGGTAGAGTACTCATTTTTAATTCCTTCATTAGTATTAGTACACCTTTTGTCTTTCTTTGCTTGTGTCTGGGGTGCAGTTCAAGGTGGAGGGAGTTACAAAGGTAGTTGTGATGACTTAGTGCCGACCGAAGGGCAGTTTTTGTTGTTAATTGCCTTGAATTCCATATTGGTAGCGGGCAGAAGATAACGTTGTAAGATATGTCAGCATCCCCAGTTTGCAGGGATGGGGTCCAGGAGAGGTAAATTCCCCTTTCGAGTGTCATTGGAACTTTGGATTTTATTTCGTTGTTTGTTTTTTTATGTGTTTAGCTTTGGAAAGTTTTGAGAGCTTGTTAGTTGTAGTGGTTTAAGTTTGTAAAGTTTTAAGGCTCTACGAGTTTTTTTTGCATTAATGATCAACGATGTGTAATTCGATGTGAAACTCTAGAGTTGAAATGTTGCTACAGTGTGTTATGGATAATGATGTGCTTAAATGGGTACCTGGAACATTAATGGGGGGGTGCACCTGCCACTCAAGAGGAAAAATGTACTTTCTCGTCATAAAACAGAGAGGGTGGATGTTTTCCTATTTCAGGAGATGCACCTTGATGACAAGGAACAGTTGACGTTACAGCAGGGCGAGTTTGATTGGGTTTATTTCTCGTCTTTTAATAGTAGGAATAGGGGAGAAGCCATACTACTTAGGAAGAATCTTCCATTTAGAACATAGAACAGTACAGCACAGAACAGGCCCTTCAGCCAACGATGTTGTGCCTACCACTGATCCTCATGTATGCACCCTCAAATTTCTGTAACCATATGCATGTCCAGTAGTCTCTTAAAAGTCCCCAAAGACCTTGCTTCCACAACTGCTGCTGGCAGCACATTCCATGCTCTCACAACTCTCTGTGTAAAGAACCCGCCTCCGACATCCCCTCTATACTTTCCTCCTACCAGCTTAAAACTTTGCAATACCTCCCACACAGTTATAGAATATTCTTGAGATTGCTGATTATGGAATGTTCCAGATAATGTTCCAAATAATTCCCAGTTTCAGGAAAATGGCAGTGTCCCAGTGTGTAACACATTAGAGGAAGGAGTAGAGATGTACATTTTTTAAAATCACACACAATTCAAACCATGCTGAGGCCATTCAGCCCTTCAAGTGTGCTCTAGCATTTAATAATATCCCGGCTGATCTGATGGTTTTCTCAGCTCCATGTTACAGGAACATTCAGTCATTCAACCCCCTGGGTTCCTGTCACTGACCAGACAGCACTCAGGCACTTTTACCCCAGTATTTTTTCAATCGCCTTTTGAGGGCATTTCCCATAGGGACGGACACTCCTAACAATATATTCCATCATCTTTATACTTTCATGCAACGGTCAGCATGCTTTACACAGGCCAAACAAAAATCTACACTTATTTTATGGTTATAAGTATCCCATCACACTTAGTAATTCAGGTTATTTCACTTTTCCCAAAATGCTCCCCCACTTTATCTCATTCACCTGTCCTGCCCTATTTCCAATTGTAGGTCAAGTTTGTCCCTTCCCGAGTGGCTTCTCTATATATTACTTGTGGAAACTTTCCTGAACAGACTTAACAAATTACATTCCTTCTAAGTCCTTAACCATCTGGAAGTCCCAGTCTATGTTAGGAAAAGTGAAATCACCTATTATAACAACCCTATTGTTCCGCAAGTCTCCCCAGTCTCCCTGCATATTTCTTCCTCTAATTCCCATTGATGATTTGGAGGCTTATAGAGCAACCACTATAACATCACCATCCCCTCTAACTACTTTGCACCATTCACCAAACCTCATTGGATATTATCTAAGTTATTTCAACTTTAAATACAGGTGTGGTACCCGCCTTAATCAGTACTATTGGCATTTAAACTGTTTCCATTTGCATCTCTCCATCGCCGTGATTTCCACATCCACGGCACCCCTTGTCAAGGTACAGTGGAGATATGGAGCTGTAAATGGATGGGAGCTGCACATCCTGTCACTTACAACATTGGCTGCAAGTTTCCCCACACTGGGCAGCGATCTAACACAGTGTTACCGAACAGTGAAACAGCCTGGTTTTTTTGTATGAATGAACCAGTGCGGTCTGCACAGCTCCCCATGCTGGACCTTTAGACCAGGATGATAGATCAAGCATTGGTGTGGGCTGCACAGAGTTCCATTCTGGATATTGCTGGGTTTGCATTCAGCAGTACGGTAGCCAGATCTACACAGTGCTCCATCCTGAAAGTATCATGGATGGGCTGGTTTTGTGAGTTGGATTGCGAATGTGAGAGAATTAAACATCTGGCAATACCTTTATTTTGTGTTTTCATTCTTGTGATTGGACCTTTCAAATCCTGACTCATCCGGTTAGACCCATCCTTCTGGATAAGTCATGGTGACTGTTGTTACAGCATCTGGGTCTGCAACATGACCAACAAATGGAGCACAGGCTGCAGAGAGAACAGTCTCCGTAAAATGGAATGAGGGAATCATAATTAGATCAGCCGTGGTCTTAGTGAATGGTGGGGCAGGATTGAATGGACCACTAATGCAACTTATCATACATTTCTGTTTGTGCCATGCAAACCCACCTTCTCTCCCATTGTCCCATACTGGTGGGGAGTGAGGCACCTCCTCCTTTTCCTGCGTAACAGGATCCTCGGGCCTTACTAGCCTCCAGATTTCCCTGTTTCCCAGTTTCTAGCAGTTGAGTGATTGCCTCCTGTTCCTGTGTCCCAGTCTCGAACAGTGAATGACTCCCTCCTGTACCTGTGTCCCAGACTCGAGCTGTTGAATGACTGCCTCCTGTTCCTGTGTCCCAGTCTCGAGCAGCTGAGTGACTCTCTCCTGTCCCTGTGTCTCAGTCTGGAACAATTGAGTGACTCCCTCCTGTTCCTGTGTCCCAGTCTCGAGCAGTTGAGTGACTGTCCTGTCAGTGAACTCTCCTCCTGTTCCTGTGTCCCAGTCTCGAACAGTTGAGTGACTGCCTCCTGTTCCTGTTTCCCAGTCTCGAACAGTTGAGTGACTCCCTCCTGTCCTGTGTCCCAGTCTCGAACAGTTGAGTGACTCCCTCCTGTTCCTGTCCCAGTCTCCTGCTGTCCCCCAGTCTCGAACAGTTGAGTGACTCCTCCTCCTGTATCCTGTCTGTCACAGTGACTCCTGTGTCCAGTCAGTTGAGTGACTCCTCCTGTTCCTGTGTCCCAGTCTCGAACAGTTGAGTGACTCCCTCCTTTTCCTGTGTCCAGTCTCGAGCTGTTGAGTGACGGCCTCCTGTTCACGTGTCCCAGTCCCGAGCAGTTGAGTGACTCCCTCCTGTTCCTGTGTCCCAGCCTTCAGCAGCCGAGTGACTGCCATCTATTTGTGAAAATTGATGTCCTCCACCTGTTCTGTGTAACAGGCTCCAATCTCTCTGTGCTCACCTGCTGCTCCGTGGAATGGAGTTGAGGGACTGAATGGACTCTTCACATTCCTTACAGCTTCTCTTGACTAAAAGCCTTTCTCCTGTTTGTGGAAAACACCATTAAAATCTGAATGATGTATTTTTGTATTTGACTCTCAGTAATTGAGCAAACAAGCTGACTGACAGAATTCAGAACCTGAATAACCTCTTCCTGTTCCCGTGTTATACACTCAAAACTCAACAGAGTCTCAGTGATGTACAGCACGGAAAAGGACCCTTCGATCCAGTCGTCCGTTCTAACCAAATATCCTAAATTAATCTCGTCCCCCTTGCCAGCACTTGGCCCATATCCCTCTAAACCCTTCCCATGCATGTACCCATTCAAATGCCTTTTAAATGGTGTAACTGTGCCTGCCTCCACCAGCTCCTTGGGTGCTCAATCCATAAACACAGCAGTCTCTCATTGAATGTGTTGTACCTCATTTCCCTTTATAAATCTTTCCCCTCTCACCTTAAACCTTTGTCCTGTAATTTTGGACTCGCCTATCCTGGGGTGACTGTTTACATTATCTATGCCCGTCATGATTTTATAAACCGCTTTAAGGTCACCTCTCAGCCTCAAAACTTGAAAATACTCCCAGCCTATTCAAACTCTCCCTGAAAATCTAACCCTCCAACATCTGCAATATTCTTTTAAATCACTTCTGCATCCTTTCAAGTTTGACAACATCTTTCCGACAGCAGGGAGACCAGAATTAAAGGCAATATTACAAAAGTGGCCAAACCAATGACCTGGACAGGGGCAATATGTCATGCAAACGCATAGACTCAAAGCACGCACCAATAAAGGGAAGATCACCGAGTGTTTTCTTCACTACGCCATCTACCTGTGAGGGCACTTTCAAGGAACGAAGAACCTGCACCACCAGGTGACACAGTAGCTCAGTGGCTTACATTGCTGCTTCAGAGCGCAGCGATCTGGGTTGAATTCTATCCTTGAATGACTACCTGTGTGGTGTTTGCACATTCTCCCTGTGTCTGCGTGCGTTTCTTCTGGGTGCTACGTTTTCCTGCCACAGTACGAAGATATACCGGCAAGTGTAGATTGGCCATGCTAAATTGCCACAAGTACCCAGGGATGTGTGGGCGAGGTGGATTAGCCATGGGAAATGCAGGCTCAGAGGGACAGGGTAGGGGTTTCTCCAGTAGGATACTGTTTAGAGGGTGGGTGTGGCCTTGATGGGCAGAATAGCCTGTTTCGTCACTGGAGGGATTCTATAATTTCATTGGAGTTCCCTTTGAGTGGCAACTTTCGACAGAACTCTACCTACATATCTTGCCCTGATTTGTCTTGCCAAAATGCAACAGCTCACATTTATCTAAATTTAACTCCATCCACCACCCCTTGGCTCACCTAATCAACTTTCTCTCTGTTTTCACACCTACACCAAAATTTGGGATTATCTACAAGCTTACTGACCATACTTCATATACTCAAATACAAATGATTTGTATAAGTGACAAGAGGCAGTGAAGTCACTGTTGACCTTTGTGGCACACCACTGGTCACAGGTCTCCAAGTTCAATGAACAAATATCCAGTGTCACGCCCTGTCTCCAATATTCAAAAAAATGTTGGATCTAAATGGCGAGCTCTCCCTGGAGCCCAGGCAGTCTGACCTTGCTAACCAGTCTACCATGTAGAACATTTTGGTTTTCTTACTGAATTCGTAAAGACAACCTCCACTGTCCTGCCTTCATCAATCATCTTCATCACTTCCTCAAAACATTCCACTGAGTCAGTGAGACGTGATCTCCAATGTACAAAGCCCTCTTCTGTCCTTGTCTTTCAAATGCATATACATCCTTTCCCTCAAAACCCCTCCAACAATTTAGTCACCATTAGCGTCAGGCTCATCGATCTATAGTTACCTGTTTTTTTCCTTACTTTCTTAAATGATGACACTACGTTAGCAGCCCTCCAGTACCATGGCACCTCACCTGTGGAAATCAATGTTACAAATACATCAGCAAAATGCAGAGCAATCTCTTTCGTAGCTTCACAAACGTCTGGGATACAACTGATCAGGTCCCAGGGATTTGTTCACCTTTATGTGTTTTAAAATGTCCAACACCTCCTTGTAATATAGACACTTTTCAAGATATTATTATACATTCTTCATTCTCTCGCGCTTGTAACTCCCTCCACATTAAATACTGAGGAGAAATACTCGTTTCATATCCCTCCCATCTCTTGTAGTTCCACATAGGTAGCCTTACTGAGCTTTAAGGTGCCCTATTCTCTCCCTAGTTAATCTTTTGCCATTAAAAGATTTGTAGAATTTCTTCAATACCTCGTTAACCCTATTTCTGAAGCCCCAATTTGTGTTCACATTTTTCTGGCCCGATTTCCCCGTTGACTATACACTTACTGCCCTTATACTCCTCTGGGGATCCACTTGATCTCAGCTCTGTTTACCTGACATATTCCTCCTTCCTTACCTTGACCAGAGCATCAATATATCTAGCCATCCAGCACTCCCTGCACCCACCAGCCTTGCCCCTCTCACTAACAGGAACACGTTGGCTCTAGACTCTCTAAAACCAAGTATTGATGGCCTTGCATTTTCCAACCATCCCTTTACCTGTGAATAGGATATTCCAATCAGCCTTTCACAGGGCTCACCTAACACTTTCAAAATTGGTCTTGTTCAAAGTTAGAACTTTATTGTTTACATCAGGTCTTTCCTATTCCATAACTAATTTAAACATAATATTTATGCGTAACAGACTTGAAATGTTAAATAAACACTTCCTGCTCCTCTGTAACAGGCTCGAGAGGCTGCATGGGATCCTCCTGTCCCTTTATAACAGCCACAAGACATTAAATGACACATCAACCCCTGGATTATAAGCAGCCAATAAACTGTACCTGATGGAGGTCCATCCCTTCTCAGTTACAGAAACAATGCCCTCTCAGTGACACCTCATACAGCTGCAGCAACAAATCCTTTTATTTTGAATGATTTTGTTGGCAAAATGCGCTAATATTCCAGAGTTCCACCTTTTCAATTAGCAACAGGCTAATATGGACTGAATGGCCTTCTCCTATCCTTCTGTAAGAGACCCATAGGGACAGAATTGCTTCGGCCTGTTCCTGAGCAGCAGTCTCAGTGCTCTGTGTCAAGATTATAAAAGGATTTGAAACAGGGCACTTAAAACCCAGCGTAGCCTCACACTGGTCAATAAGTATCATACTGTAGGTTAAGGCATCTAGAAACTTGCCCATCCGATGTTTTTTTTATGTAGCTGATCTGTTATTTTATAACTGCTTCCTTTCCTAAACAGAGTGGAACACATATACACCCCTGCAGTGTTCTGTTAATAATATTGTATGCAAGGAAAAGTAAATAAAAAATTAAAGATTTATGGTCCATCCCTCAGCAACCATCATCCAATCCATCCAAAACGGGAAATGTTCCCTTTTATAGTGATATGAAAAGTGATGTATGGAACTGGTTAACTGATTCTATTTTTTCAGTGACTGTGATTAATGCCAATCTCCATAGATTCTAATTGTCCCAGTGAAGGATTTACATCTTTTAATGATAAATGGGCGCCATTCAATGCGTTATCCCATAATATGAGCGGGACCATCACCGACAGTACTGACAGGGGTCAGCAGATCCAGAGAGGGGGAGGAGAGATCAGAATCTGAGAACATTAGACTGGAATGTTCCAACAATGGATCAGAATCTGGGGAACATTCGAATGGAATATTTCAACAATAGACAGGAGTTTATCCGATTATATTTGGTATCTTTCTGCATTTGATTGGTTGTCATTATCATGGCGGATCTATTACGCTCTTCTCTTTATGCAATATTTTTATTATCCCTTCCTGGCTATCGTTGGTGTTCCTGGTAAGTGTCACTATCCTTTTTTTTTCTATAAACTGGTTATGACTGTATTACTGTTCTTTCATATTTTCTACACTTCTGTCCACTATTATTGTTCCTGTTGAAACTCTGAATCCAGATATTTACTCTACAGACCACTACTAACTACATAAATGAAGGTGTTCAATTACTGCCTCCCTCTGCTCTGGCACTGTTACTCATGGGTCTCGATGTTGACCTACTCAGTTTCAGCGGAGAACCGCAATGTATTGTATCTTTGCCTTTGTTATTTAAATATTAAGAGCATGGAGGTCACTGTCTACTGTTCTGGTTACAAACTCCACTTCCTTCCAGTGTTTCCATCCCATGCCTGGCCAATATCTGCAGCTGAAGCAGATGAGTCACAACTGTGGAAGATCCCTTTGATCATGAGCTGATTCCTGACACCATGCCCTGACCATTTCTAACTTGAAATACTTACCACTCCGCGATGTATCTCACTGGCTTATTCCATCTCCTGTTTGAACCTTGAGTTATAAAATACAGTCTTAATGAAGTTAATAATCTGCTGCTGACGCTCTCGGCTTCAACCCTGTTGAAGCAAATCTGATTCGAACACACACCAACCTCCCATCCATCTGTCATTCATGTTCACACGGATGTATATTGCTATTTTTATGGCAATGCCTTTATTTTAACATTCTCAAACACTTTACCTCATCTGTACACTCTGATGAACACACACACACGAAGCGAGAGCAAACCTTCCAATTGGAGACAGTAATCTGATGCGAGTATAGTTAGCATATTATAGTAAAGTTTGCAATGCTCTCCATGCTGGACAGATAGTGCAGTTTACTGAGCAACACACTAGCATGGTCTGTACAGCTCTCCATGCTGGGCTGTCATCTTGTCCCAGTTTATGTTGTTGTTGTGGTGTTCTGTGAAGCAGATTCAGAATTTGATGTAACAAACCATTTCAGATGATCTGACAATGCCTTTATTCAATGTTCTCATTCTTGTAATTTTACTCTCGAAGATCTTACTTCTCCAGTTAGTCCCACTGCTCTGTCTTTTCCCCCATTTTTCCACAACCTCCTTCCAGTTAATTAACTGTCTGTTTCTGTCTGTAATGTGAATCTCTCTGTCCCTCTGTATCTTTCCCTGGCCTTGGGTTTTGGCTATATTTTGTATCGATAGCTGGCATTGTGTAGCTCAGAAACAGTGAAATGGTGTGTGTCGGCTGTTTTTCACTTCCGGTATGTCCCATGTGATGGTCCATGGACAGGCGTGTTTCAGAAGTTATGCGACACATCCTTGTAACTTGGAGTGTACCTGTGTTTGCCAACTCAGGTGACCTTGCGATCAGTAACACGGGGAAGCCCATTGAGTAAAGGACCAGGCATCTAAATTGTCTGACAATGCTGTCACTTTTTTAAAAAAATGGTTATTTTTTTTTTTTTAACAAGAGATCTTAAAGTCCAAACTGCCTACTGTAAACATCTCAAGTAAATAACTTTTGGGGGTTTTGGTTTTTAATAAATAGTAGTAACAATGGCCAGCTCGCATAGACCAGGCTTTCTAGTTTTTTCCTTATAGCTGTAAGTCACCAGGTGCTTGTGTCCCAGAAGGGTTGGAAGTTTTAGTAAATTATCCCGAGCTGCTATTCTCTCTGAAGCTTCACTTGATGCTGTTTCCTCCTGGATTGGAGAACTGCATGTCTGAATGCTCCTTGTTACCATGGGGTGTGTTTAGGTGATGTTAGTATATTGGAACAGTTCATTTGTAGACGGTTTTGTATCCATTGTTCGGTTAAGGTTTCCAATAGTTAAGTTATTCTCAAATCCTCTTCATTTTGTATGGATTTTCATTACAGTGTTTAAATATATTGTGTTTTAATTAATGGTGAGTGGTTTGGCTAGTAGCATCATATCTGGAACTCCCACTTCGCATCTGCCTTTAAAATAAGAAAATGTTGGCATCCAAGCGACTTCCTTGAAATAGTTTGAGGCAGTCTGGTTGGTCTATAGCAAACTGGGTTTCTTGTCTGGTTCTAAATTGATAATACCAAATTGGGTTTACAATTACAATCCCCACAATGTGCAAACAGGCCATTTGACCCAACAAGTTCACCTACCCTCCGAGGAGTGACCTACCCAGAACATTCCTTTACCCTATTAGTACACATTTTCCCCAACTAAGGCATCTAACCCACACATCCCTGAAAACCACAAACAATTTAGCATGGCAATTCACCTGATATGCACATCTTTAGATTGTGGGAGGAAACCAGAGCATCCAGAATACTCTCATGCAGACACTGGAGAGTATGCAACGGAGACTATTGGGTTCAAAAGTCACATATGGTAGTTGTTGCGGATGTTGAATTCGGTTGGTTTAAAACGTGTTTTGTGTATAAAGATTCTTTCAGTCACTGAGAGTTCTCTGGGTGTGGACGAAGTGAAGTTGGGGGTTTTCAAAAGGGAATGAAGGTAAAGCTTTGGAATTGACAGACAAGCTGGAGTTGGGGTTGTGTTTGTCTGTGAGAAAATGAGAGATAATTACAGCTATAGCTCGGCAATTACATTTGGTGGAACCACCATCAGACTCTTTGGAAATGGCTCGAATTCAATTTGAAATGAGGCGCCTTGAACATGAGAAGGAATTGAAACCATTTAAATTAAAATGAGAAGTAGAAATAAAAGAAAAGGAAATGAAGAAGAAAGAGAGAAAGAGAAAGAAGAAAACCAGAGATTTTCAACTTCAAAAGTTAGTAATTAGGAAGTTGACATAGAAGGTGGAGATGAAGGCAGACGGTAGGTTGGATGAGGAGGATAGTAAGGATGAGCAATCTTTAGTAGCCAAAAGCCTGATGGGGTTCTGTTTAAATATGCCCAGGCATTGTCTAAATTTGATGAGAAGGATGGAGAAGCCTTTTTAATTTCATTTGAGAAAGTGGCTAAACAAATGCAGTGATCAGTGACCATGTGGATTTAGTTGATCCAACCAGAGCTGGTAGGTATTTGCATCCCTATCGGAGGAGGTATCTGGCCACTATGAGGAGGTGAAGAAAGCCATCTGAAGGGCATATGAACTTGGGCCAGAAGCTACAGACAGCGTTTCTGGAATCTAAAAAAAACCTCCCTCGTTAAGCGTACATTGAGTTTGAAAGAATCAAACAAAGTAATTTGAAAGGTGGGTATTGGTATTAAAAACAGAGCAAAGGCTATGGCACTCTTAGAGAGATTCTTATTTTGGAGAAGTTCAACAATTCACTTCCTGCAGTCGTGAGAACTCGTGTGGAAGAGCAGAGAGTTACAATGGCAAGATTAGAAACTGAAATGGCTGATGATGATTGGGTTCAGAAATCAAAGTTTGGTTTCTGTGAGAGATGGAGAAGAATGTGTGATATCTTCTTAAACATTATCCCTGTGAAGTAAGGTTTACGGCATAGGCCAGGAGTAGCAGGTAAAGAGGTTATAGCATTAAGAGGTACAGAAGTATGTAATTCTTTTATTGTGAGACATGAGGAGCTAGGTCATTCAGAGGGACTATTGGAGAGATGAGGAGTGCTCCATTATGTAACGTGTGGTTGGAGTGTCCAGGGCAAACATCAACAGATTTATTCCACAATGGGGAAGGAGGCCTTGAGCTTGATGTTGGCGTTACAACATTTCAGCATTTAAATTGCGAATAACATACATGAGACAAATCTTTATCACTGATCGTGACCCCTTAAAACTTTGGGGGCATTCAGGTGAAAAAATACCAGTCTGTTTCGATTGAGTTATTATTGCTGCCATTCAATTTGAAATTATACAGGTGACAGGGCGAGAAAACTAAGTTTTGGCACATTCTGGAGACGTGGATGAAGAAAGACAAAGGCATTCTGTGGCAGGAGTAAAATGATTGAAATCGAATCTCGTTGTGAACATTTATATGCTCAGAGTCAATATTATATATATATA